>NW_027094532.1:0-81825 GCF_029207755.1 Chamaea fasciata
CCTGGCTGTTCCTTAGGTGTCCCTGGGGGTGCCCTGGCTGTCCCTTAGGTGTCCCTGGGGGTTCCCTGGCTATCTGTGGGGTGCCGTGGCTGCCTCTGGGGTGCCCTTGATGTCCCCTAGGTGTCCCTGGGGTGCCCTGAGTGTCCCTGTGGGTGCCCTGGCTGTCCCCTAGGTGTCCCTGGGGTGCCCTGGCTGACCCTAGGGTGCCCTGCCTGTCCCCTAGGTGTCCCTGGGAGTGCCCTGGCTGTCACCTAGGTGTCCCTGGGGGTCCCTGGCTGTCCCCTAGTTGTCCCTGGGGGAGCCCTGGCTGTCCCAAGGGTGCCCTGCCTGTCCCCTAGGTGTCCCTGGGAGTGCCCTGGCTGTCCCCTAGGTGTCCCTGGGGGTGCCCTGGGTGTCCCTCTGGGTGCCCTGGCTGTCCCCTAGGTGTCCCTGGGGTCCCCTGGGTGTCCCCGGGGGTGCCCTGGCCTGGCTGTCTTCTAGGTGTCCCTGGGGGGCCCTGGCTGTCCCCTAGGTGTCCCTGGGGTTCCCTGGCTGTCCCTGGGGTGCCCAGGCTTTCCTATAGGTGTCCCTGGGGGTGCCCTGGCTGTCCCCTAGGTGTCCCAGGGCTGCCCTGGCTGTCCCATAGGTGTCCCTGGGGGTGCCCTGGCTGTTCCTTAGGTGTCCCTGGGGGTGGCCCTGGCTGTCCCTTAGGTGTCCCTGGGGGTTCCCTGGCTATCTGTGGGGTGCCGTGGCTGCCTCTGGGGTGCCCTTGATGTCCCCTAGGTGTCCCTGGGGTGCCCTGAGTGTCCCTGGGGGTGCCCAGGCTGTCCCCTAGGGGTCCCTGGGGGTACCCTGGCTGTCCCTGGGGTGCCCTGGCTGTCCCCTAGGTGTCCCTGGGGTGCCGTGGCTGTCCCCTTGGTGTCCCTGGGGCTGACCTGCCTGTCCCCCTAGGTGTCCCTGGAGGTGCCCTGGCTGTCCCATAGGTGTCCCTGGAGGTGCCCTGGCTGTCCCCTTGGTGTCCCTGGGGGTGCCCTGGCTGTCCCCTAGGTGTCCCCGGGGATGCCCTGGCTATCCCTGGGGGGGGCCCTGGCTGTCCCCTGGGGGTGCCCTGGCTGTCCCCTTGGTGTCCCTGGGGGTGCCCCTGGCTGTCCCCTTGGTGTCCCCTGGGGTACCCTGGCTGTCCCTTATGTGTCCCTGGGGGTGCCCAGGGTGTCCCTGGGGTGCCTTGCTGTCCCCCTAGGTGTCCCTGGGGGGTGCCCTGCCTTTCCCCGAGGTGTCCCTGGGGGGTGCCCTGGCTGTCCTTGGGGTGCTCTGGCTGTCCCCTAGGTGTCCCTGGAGTGCCCTGACTGTCCCCTAGGTGTCCCTGGGGGTTCCCTGGCTGTCCCCTAGTTGTCCCTGGGGAGCCCTGGCTGACCCTAGCGTGCCCTGCCTGTCCCCTAGGTGTCCCTGGGAGTGCCCTGGCTGTCACCTAGGTGTCCCTGGGGGTCCTTGGCTGTCCCCCTAGTTGTCCCTGGGGGAGCCCTGGCTGTCCCAAGGGTGCCCTGCCTGTCCCCCTAGGTGTCCCTGGGAGTGCCCTGGCTGTCCCCTAGGTGTCCCCTGGGGGTGCCCTGGGTGTCCCTCCTGGGTGCCCTGGCTGTCCCCTAGGTGTCCCTGGGGTCCCCTGGGTGTCCCCGGGGGGTGCCCTGGCTGTTCCTGTGGTGCCCTGGCTGTCTTCTAGGTGTCCCTGGGGTTCCCTGGCTGTCCCTGGGGTGCCCAGGCTTTCCTATAGGTGTCCCTGGGGGTGCCCTGGCTGTCCCCCTAGGTGTCCCAGGGCTGCCCTGGCTGTCCCATAGGTGTCCCTGGGGGTGCCCTGGCTGTTCCTTAGGTGTCCCTGGGGGTGCCCTGGCTGTCCTTTAGGTGTCCCTGGGGGTTCCCTGGCTATCTGTGGGGTGCCGTGGCTGCCTCTGGGGTGCCCTTGATGTCCCCTAGGTGTCCCTGGGGTGCCCTGAGTGTCCCTGTGGGTGCCCTGGCTGTCCCCTAGGTGTCCCTGGGGTTCCCTGGCTGTCCCTGGGGTGCCCAGGCTTTCCTATAGGTGTCCCTGGGGGTGCCCTGGCTGTCCCCTAGGTGTCCCTGGGGGTGCCCTGGCTGTCCCTGGGGGTCCCTGGCTGTCCCATAGGTGTCCCTAGGGGTGCCTTGTCTGTCCCTGGGGGGGCCCTGGGTGTACCCTGGTGTCCCTGGGAGGGCCCTGGCTGTCCCCTAAGTGTCCCTGGGGGTGCTCTGGTGTCCCTGGGGATGCCCTGGCTGTCCCCTAGCTGTCCCTGGGGGTGCCCTGGGTGTCTCTGGGGTGCCCTGGCTGTCCCCTAGGTGTCCCTGGGGTTGCCCTGGCTGTCCCTGGTGTGCCCTAGCTGTCCCCTACGTGTCCCTGGGGGGTGCCCTGGGTGTCCCTGAGGTGCTCTAGGGGTGCCCCGGCTGTCCCTGGGGGTGCCCAGGCTGTCCCCTAGGGGTCCCTGGGGGTACCCTGGCTGTCCCTGGGGTGCCCTGGCTGTTCCCTAGGTGTCCCTGGGGTGCCGTGGCTGTCCCCTTGGTGTCCCTGGGGGTGACCTGCCTGTCCCCTAGGTGTCCCTGGGGGTGCCCTGCCTGTCCCATAGGTGTCCCTGGGGGTGCCCTGCCTGTCCCCGAGGTGTCCCTGGGGGTGCCCTGGCTGTCCTTGGGGTGCTCTGGCTGTCCCCTAGGTGTCCCTGGAGTGCCCTGACTGTCCCCTAGGTGTCCCTGGGAGTTCCCTGGCTCTCCCCTAGTTGTCCCTGGGGGGGCCCTGGCTGACCCTAGGGTGCCCTGCCTGTCCCCTAGGTGTCCCTGGGAGTGCCCTGGCTGTCACCTAGGTGTCCCTGGGGGTCCCTGGCTGTCCCCTAGTTGTCCCTGGGGGAGCCCTGGCTGTCCCAAGGGTGCCCTGCCTGTCCCCTAGGTGTCCCTGGGAGTGCCCTGGCTGTCCCCTAGGTGTCCCTGGGGGTGCCCTGGGTGTCCCTCTGCGTGCCCTGGCTGTCCCCTAGGTGTCCCTGGGGTCCCCTGGGTGTCCCCGGGGGTGCCCTGGCTGTTCCTGTGGTGCCCTGGCTGTCTTCTAGGTGTCCCTGGGGGGCCCTGGCTGTCCCCTAGGTGTCCCTGGGGTTCCCTGGCTGTCTCTGGGGTGCCCAGGCTTTCCTATAGGTGTCCCTGGGGGTGCCCTGGCTGTCCCCTAGCTGTCCCAGGGCTGCCCTGGCTGTCCCATAGGTGTCCCTGGGGGTGCCCTGGCTGTTCCTTAGGTGTCCCTGGGGGTGCCCTGGCTGTCCCTTAGGTGTCCCTGGGGGTTCCCTGGCTATCTGTGGGGTGCCGTGGCTGCCTCTGGGGTGCCCTTGATGTCCCCTAGGTGTCCCTGGGGTGCCCTGAGTGTCCCTGTGGGTGCCCTGGCTGTCCCTGGGGTGCCCAGGCTTTCCTATAGGTGTCCCTGGGGGTGCCCTGGCTGTCCCCTAGGTGTCCCTGGGGGTGCCCTGGCTGTCCCTGGGGGTCCCTGGCTGTCCCATAGGTGTCCCTAGGGGTGCCTTGTCTGTCCCTGGGGGGGCCCTGGGTGTACCCTGGTGTCCCTGGGAGGGCCCTGGCTGTCCCCTAAGTGTCCCTGGGGGTGCTCTGGTGTCCCTGGGGATGCCCTGGCTGTCCCCTAGCTGTCCCTGGGGGTGCCCTGGGTGTCCCTGGGGTGCCCTGGCTGTCCCCTAGGTGTCCCTGGGGGTGCCCTGGCTGTCCCTGGTGTGCCCTAGCTGTCCCCTACGTGTCCCTGGGGGTGCCCTGGGTGTCCCTGAGGTGCTCTAGGGGTGCCCCGGCTGTCCCCTAGGTGTCCCTGGGGTGCCGTGGCTGTCCCCTTGGTGTCCCTGGGGGTGACCTGCCTGTCCCCTAGGTGTCCCTGGAGGTGCCCTGGCTGTCCCCTTGGTGTCCCTGGGGGTGACCTGCCTGTCCCCTAGGTGTCCCTGGAGGTGCCCTGGCTGTCCCCTTGGTGTCCCTGGGGGTGCCCTGGGTGTCCCTGGGGTGCCCTGGCTGTCCCCTAGGTGTCCCCGGGGATGCCCTGGCTATCCCTGGGGGGGCCCTGGCTGTCCCTGGGGGTGCCCTGGCTGTCCCCTTGGTGTCCCTGGGGGTGCCCTGGCTGTCCCCTTGGTGTCCCTGGGGTACCCTGGCTGTCCCTTATGTGTCCCTGGGGGTGCCCAGGGTGTCCCTGGGGTGCCTTGCTGTCCCCTAGGTGTCCCTGGGGGTGCCCTGCCTTTCCCCGAGGTGTCCCTGGGGGTGCCCTGGCTGTCCTTGGGGTGCTCTGGCTGTCCCCTAGGTGTCCCTGGAGTGCCCTGACTGTCCCCTAGGTGTCCCTGGGGGTTCCCTGGCTGTCCCCTAGTTGTCCCTGGGGGAGCCCTGGCTGACCCTAGCGTGCCCTGCCTGTCCCCTAGGTGTCCCTGGGAGTGCCCTGGCTGTCACCTAGGTGTCCCTGGGGGTCCTTGGCTGTCCCCTAGTTGTCCCTGGGGGAGCCCTGGCTGTCCCAAGGGTGCCCTGCCTGTCCCCTAGGTGTCCCTGGGAGTGCCCTGGCTGTCCCCTAGGTGTCCCTGGGGGTGCCCTGGGTGTCCCTCTGGGTGCCCTGGCTGTCCCCTAGGTGTCCCTGGGGTCCCCTGGGTGTCCCCGGGGGTGCCCTGGCTGTTCCTGTGGTGCCCTGGCTGTCTTCTAGGTGTCCCTGGGGGGCCCTGGCTGTCCCCTAGGTGTCCCTGGGGTTCCCTGGCTGTCCCTGGGGTGCCCAGGCTTTCCTATAGGTGTCCCTGGGGGTGCCCTGGCTGTCCCCTAGGTGTCCCAGGGCTGCCCTGGCTGTCCCATAGGTGTCCCTGGGGGTGCCCTGGCTGTTCCTTAGGTGTCCCTGGGGGTGCCCTGGCTGTCCTTTAGGTGTCCCTGGGGGTTCCCTGGCTATCTGTGGGGTGCCGTGGCTGCCTCTGGGGTGCCCTTGATGTCCCCTAGGTGTCCCTGGGGTGCCCTGAGTGTCCCTGTGGGTGCCCTGGCTGTCCCCTAGGTGTCCCTGGGGTTCCCTGGCTGTCCCTGGGGTGCCCAGGCTTTCCTATAGGTGTCCCTGGGGGTGCCCTGGCTGTCCCCTAGGTGTCCCTGGGGGTGCCCTGGCTGTCCCTGGGGGTCCCTGGCTGTCCCATAGGTGTCCCTAGGGGTGCCTTGTCTGTCCCTGGGGGGGCCCTGGGTGTACCCTGGTGTCCCTGGGAGGGCCCTGGCTGTCCCCTAAGTGTCCCTGGGGGTGCTCTGGTGTCCCTGGGGATGCCCTGGCTGTCCCCTAGCTGTCCCTGGGGGTGCCCTGGGTGTCTCTGGGGTGCCCTGGCTGTCCCCTAGGTGTCCCTGGGGTTGCCCTGGCTGTCCCTGGTGTGCCCTAGCTGTCCCCTACGTGTCCCTGGGGGTGCCCTGGGTGTCCCTGAGGTGCTCTAGGGGTGCCCCGGCTGTCCCTGGGGGTGCCCAGGCTGTCCCCTAGGGGTCCCTGGGGGTACCCTGGCTGTCCCTGGGGTGCCCTGGCTGTTCCCTAGGTGTCCCTGGGGTGCCGTGGCTGTCCCCTTGGTGTCCCTGGGGGTGACCTGCCTGTCCCCTAGGTGTCCCTGGGGGTGCCCTGCCTGTCCCCTAGGTGTCCCTGGGGGTGCCCTGCCTGTCCCCGAGGTGTCCCTGGGGGTGCCCTGGCTGTCCTTGGGGTGCTCTGGCTGTCCCCTAGGTGTCCCTGGAGTGCCCTGACTGTCCCCTAGGTGTCCCTGGGAGTTCCCTGGCTCTCCCCTAGTTGTCCCTGGGGGGGCCCTGGCTGACCCTAGGGTGCCCTGCCTGTCCCCTAGGTGTCCCTGGGAGTGCCCTGGCTGTCACCTAGGTGTCCCTGGGGGTCCCTGGCTGTCCCCTAGTTGTCCCTGGGGGAGCCCTGGCTGTCCCAAGGGTGCCCTGCCTGTCCCCTAGGTGTCCCTGGGAGTGCCCTGGCTGTCCCCTAGGTGTCCCTGGGGGTGCCCTGGGTGTCCCTCTGCGTGCCCTGGCTGTCCCCTAGGTGTCCCTGGGGTCCCCTGGGTGTCCCCGGGGGTGCCCTGGCTGTTCCTGTGGTGCCCTGGCTGTCTTCTAGGTGTCCCTGGGGGGCCCTGGCTGTCCCCTAGGTGTCCCTGGGGTTCCCTGGCTGTCTCTGGGGTGCCCAGGCTTTCCTATAGGTGTCCCTGGGGGTGCCCTGGCTGTCCCCTAGCTGTCCCAGGGCTGCCCTGGCTGTCCCATAGGTGTCCCTGGGGGTGCCCTGGCTGTTCCTTAGGTGTCCCTGGGGGTGCCCTGGCTGTCCCTTAGGTGTCCCTGGGGGTTCCCTGGCTATCTGTGGGGTGCCGTGGCTGCCTCTGGGGTGCCCTTGATGTCCCCTAGGTGTCCCTGGGGTGCCCTGAGTGTCCCTGTGGGTGCCCTGGCTGTCCCTGGGGTGCCCAGGCTTTCCTATAGGTGTCCCTGGGGGTGCCCTGGCTGTCCCCTAGGTGTCCCTGGGGGTGCCCTGGCTGTCCCTGGGGGTCCCTGGCTGTCCCATAGGTGTCCCTAGGGGTGCCTTGTCTGTCCCTGGGGGGGCCCTGGGTGTACCCTGGTGTCCCTGGGAGGGCCCTGGCTGTCCCCTAAGTGTCCCTGGGGGTGCTCTGGTGTCCCTGGGGATGCCCTGGCTGTCCCCTAGCTGTCCCTGGGGGTGCCCTGGGTGTCCCTGGGGTGCCCTGGCTGTCCCCTAGGTGTCCCTGGGGGTGCCCTGGCTGTCCCTGGTGTGCCCTAGCTGTCCCCTACGTGTCCCTGGGGGTGCCCTGGGTGTCCCTGAGGTGCTCTAGGGGTGCCCCGGCTGTCCCCTAGGTGTCCCTGGGGTGCCGTGGCTGTCCCCTTGGTGTCCCTGGGGGTGACCTGCCTGTCCCCTAGGTGTCCCTGGAGGTGCCCTGGCTGTCCCCTTGGTGTCCCTGGGGGTGACCTGCCTGTCCCCTAGGTGTCCCTGGAGGTGCCCTGGCTGTCCCCTTGGTGTCCCTGGGGGTGCCCTGGGTGTCCCTGGGGTGCCCTGGCTGTCCCCTAGGTGTCCCCGGGGATGCCCTGGCTATCCCTGGGGGGGCCCTGGCTGTCCCTGGGGGTGCCCTGGCTGTCCCCTTGGTGTCCCTGGGGGTGCCCTGGCTGTCCCCTTGGTGTCCCTGGGGTACCCTGGCTGTCCCTTATGTGTCCCTGGGGGTGCCCAGGGTGTCCCTGGGGTGCCTTGCTGTCCCCTAGGTGTCCCTGGGGGTGCCCTGCCTTTCCCCGAGGTGTCCCTGGGGGTGCCCTGGCTGTCCTTGGGGTGCTCTGGCTGTCCCCTAGGTGTCCCTGGAGTGCCCTGACTGTCCCCTAGGTGTCCCTGGGGGTTCCCTGGCTGTCCCCTAGTTGTCCCTGGGGGAGCCCTGGCTGTTCCTTAGGTGTCCCTGGGGGTGCCCTGGCTGTCCCTTAGGTGTCCCTGGGGGTTCCCTGGCTATCTGTGGGGTGCCGTGGCTGCCTCTGGGGTGCCCTTGATGTCCTCTAGGTGTCCCTGGGGTGCCCTGAGTGTCCCTGTGGGTGCCCTGGCTGTCCCCTAGGTGTCCCTGGGGTGCCCTGGCTGACCCTAGGGTGCCCTGCCTGTCCCCTAGGTGTCCCTGGGAGTGCCCTGGCTGTCACCTAGGTGTCCCTGGGGGTCCCTGGCTGTCCCCTAGTTGTCCCTGGGGGAGCCCTGGCTGTCCCAAGGGTGCCCTGCCTGTCCCCTAGGTGTCCCTGGGAGTGCCCTGGCTGTCCCCTAGGTGTCCCTGGGGGTGCCCTGGGTGTCCCTCTGGGTGCCCTGGCTGTCCCCTAGGTGTCCCTGGGGTCCCCTGGGTGTCCCCGGGGGTGCCCTGGCTGTTCCTGTGGTGCCCTGGCTGTCTTCTAGGTGTCCGTGGGGGGCCCTGGCTGTCCCCTAGGTGTCCCTGGGGTTCCCTGGCTGTCCCTGGGGTGCCCAGGCTTTCCTATAGGTGTCCCTGGGGGTGCCCTGGCTGTCCCCTAGGTGTCCCAGGGCTGCCCTGGCTGTCCCATAGGTGTCCCTGGGGGTGCCCTGGCTGTTCCTTAGGTGTCCCTGGGGGTGCCCTGGCTGTCCCTTAGGTGTCCCTGGGGGTTCCCTGGCTATCTGTGGGGTGCCGTGGCTGCCTCTGGGGTGCCCTTGATGTCCCCTAGGTGTCCCTGGGGTGCCCTGAGTGTCCCTGGGGGTGCCCAGGCTGTCCCCTAGGGGTCCCTGGGGGTACCCTGGCTGTCCCTGGGGTGCCCTGGCTGTCCCCTAGGTGTCCCTGGGGTGCCGTGGCTGTCCCCTTGGTGTCCCTGGGGCTGACCTGCCTGTCCCCTAGGTGTCCCTGGAGGTGCCCTGGCTGTCCCCTTGGTGTCCCTGGGGGTGCCCTGGCTGTCCCATAGGTGTCCCTGGAGGTGCCCTGGCTGTCCCCTTGGTGTCCCTGGGGGTGCCCTGGCTGTCCCCTTGGTGTCCCTGGGGTACCCTGGCTGTCCCTTATGTGTCCCTGGGGGTGCCCAGGGTGTCCCTGGGGTGCCTTGCTGTCCCCTAGGTGTCCCTGGGGGTGCCCTGCCTTTCCCCGAGGTGTCCCTGGGGGTGCCCTGCCTTTCCCCGAGGTGTCCCTGGGGGTGCCCTGGCTGTCCTTGGGGTGCTCTGGCTGTTCCCTAGGTGTCCCTGGAGTGCCCTGACTGTCCCCTAGGTGTCCCTGGGGGTTCCCTGGCTGTCCCCTAGTTGTCCCTGGGGGAGCCCTGGCTGACCCTAGCGTGCCCTGCCTGTCCCCTAGGTGTCCCTGCGAGTGCCCTGGCTGTCACCTAGGTGTCCCTGGGGGTCCTTGGCTGTCCCCTAGTTGTCCCTGGGGGAGCCCTGGCTGTCCCAAGGGTGCCCTGCCTGTCCCCTAGGTGTCCCTGGGAGGGCCCTGGCTGTCCCCTAAGTGTCCCTGGGGGTGCTCTGGTGTCCCTGGGGATGCCCTGGCTGTCCCCTAGCTGTCCCTGGGGGTGCCCTGGGTGTCTCTGGGGTGCCCTGGCTGTCCCCTAGGTGTCCCTGGGGGTGCCCTGGCTGTCCCTGGTGTGCCCTAGCTGTCCCCTACGTGTCCCTGGGGGTGCCCTGGGTGTCCCTGAGGTGCTCTAGGGGTGCCCCGGCTGTCCCTGGGGGTGCCCAGGCTGTCCCCTAGGGGTCCCTGGGGGTACCCTGGCTGTCCCTGGGGTGCCCTGGCTGTTCCCTAGGTGTCCCTGGGGTGCCGTGGCTGTCCCCTTGGTGTCCCTGGGGGTGACCTGCCTGTCCCCTAGGTGTCCCTGGAGGTGCCCTGGCTGTCCCCTTGGTGTCCCTGGGGGTGCCCTGGCTGTCCCATAGGTGTCCCTGGAGGTGCCCTGGCTGTCCCCTTGGTGTCCCTGGGGGTGCCCTGGGTGTCCCTGGGGTGCCCTGGCTGTCCCCTAGGTGTCCCCGGGGATGCCCTGGCTATCCCTGGGGGGGCCCTGGCTGTCCCTGGGGTGCCCTAGCTGTCCCCTAGGTGTCCCTGGGGGTGCCCTGGCTGTCCCCTTGGTGTCCCTGGGGTACCCTGGCTGTCCCTTATGTGTCCCTGGGGGTGCCCAGGGTGTCCCTGGGGTGCCTTGCTGTCCCCTAGGTGTCCCTGGGGGTGCCCAGGCTGTCCCCTAGGTGTCCCTGGGGGTGTCCTGCCTGTCCCCGAGGTGTCCCTGGGGGTGCCCTGGCTGTCCTTGGGGTGCTCTGGCTGTCCCCTAGGTGTCCCTGGGGTGCCTTGCTGTCCCCTAGGTGTCCCTGGGGGTTCCCTGGCTGTCCCCTAGTTGTCCCTGGGGGAGCCCTGGATGACCCTAGGGTGCCCTGCCTGTCCCCTAGGTGTCCCTGGGAGTGCCCTGGCTGTCACCTAGGTGTCCCTGGGGGTCCCTGGCTGTCCCCTAGTTGTCCCTGGGGGAGCCCTGGCTGTCCCAAGGGTGCCCTGCCTGTCCCCTAGGTGTCCCTGGGAGTGCCCTGGCTGTCCCCTAGGTGTCCCTGGGGGTGCCCTGGGTGTCCCTCTGGGTGCCCTGGCTGTCCCCTAGGTGTCCCTGGGGTCCCCTGGGTGTCCCCGGGGGTGCCCTGGCTGTTCCTGTGGTGCCCTGGCTGTCTTCTAGGTGTCCCTGGGGGGCCCTGGCTGTCCCCTAGGTGTCCCTGGGGTTCCCTGGCTGTCCCTGGGGTGCCCAGGCTTTCCTATAGGTGTCCCTGGGGGTGCCCTGGCTGTCCCCTAGGTGTCCCAGGGCTGCCCTGGCTGTCCCATAGGTGTCCCTGGGGGTGCCCTGGCTGTTCCTTAGGTGTCCCTGGGGGTGCCCTGGCTGTCCCTTAGGTGTCCCTGGGGGTTCCCTGGCTATCTGTGGGGTGCCGTGGCTGCCTCTGGGGTGCCCTTGATGTCCCCTAGGTGTCCCTGGGGTGCCCTGAGTGTCCCTGTGGGTGCCCTGGCTGTCCCCTAGGTGTCCCTGGGGTGCCCTGGCTGTCCCCTAGGTGTCCCTGCCTCGCTCGTATCCTCGACTCCGCCTCCGGCGCCATGGTGACACCCCTCCCAGTCTGGACCGGTGTGGCCACACCCCCTCCCCTGGGGCCATTAGACCCATCCCAGTACAGACCAGTAAGGCACCGTGTGCCCACCATGGACCCCCACACGCCTGCCAGTTCGTCCCAGTCCACTCCCCGTCCATCCCAGTTCTCTCTGATCACCCTCCCAGTGCTCCCAGTCCATCCCAGTCCCGCAGGTGCTGGTGCTTGTGGCTTGATCAGCTGGTGCCTGTCCGCAACGTGGAGCGGGTCAAATGAGGCCTCAGGGGGAGGGGGGGGGCGGATTTTGGGGGGTCCTGGGGGTCCCGAGTTGTCCTGGAGGGGTTTGGGGGGTCTGCGGGGAGTCTCAAGGGGCTGCTGTGGGTGTTTTTCGGGGATCTTCGGGAGGTTTGGGCGGCCCATTTGAGGCATCAAAGGAACCTGAGGAGGGTTTTGCGGGCTCCTGGAGGTCGGGGGGGCCCTGGGGGTGGTTTGGGGGGCACTGGGGGGTTCCAGCCCGTGACCCCCCCCCCGTTTTTGACCCCCCCCCCCCCCCCCGAGCTGTTTCGGTCTCATCGACGCCCTCCTGAAGCCCAAGGGGGGGTGGGCGCTGGGCCCCCCCCGCTGCCCCCTCCCCCTGCCACCCCCGCGACGCCCTGCAGGTGAGGGACCCCCAAAAACCCCTCCCCAGACCCCAAATTCACCCCTGGGACCCCAAAAAACCCCCAAAACCTCTCCCCGGACCCCAAATTCACCCCTGAGGCCCCAAAAAACCCCCAAACCCCTCCCCATGAACCCCAAATCCACCCCTGGGACCCCCCAAAACCTCCCCAGGACCCCAGATCCACCCCGGGACCCCCAAATCCATCCCTTGGACCCCCAAAAACCCCCAAATCCATCCCTGGGACCCCCCAAAACCTCCCTCCAAACCCCAAATTCACCCCTCGGACCTCCAGAATCCTTCCACAGGACCCCTCAGGGGTGGTTCCCCACGAAAAAGGGCGGGAAACGTGAGGGGAGAAAAAGGGCGGGAAACGTGAGGGGAGAAAAAGGGCGGGATCAAGTGGAGGGGATCAATGGAATTTTGGGGGGGGTCAGCGACGCTGAGGGAAGATCAATGGAATATTGGGGGGGCATCAATGACATTGGGGGGGTCAGTGACACTCGGGTGGGGATCAATGATGCTGTGGGGGGGTCGATGTCAGAGGTTATCAGAGGAAATCGCCGCCGCCGTCCTCCCGTGCCCAGAGCCCCGCCAGGACCCCAGCGCAGCTCCGGCTGCAGGCGGAGCAGGAGCGGCTCCTGCCGCCCGCAGCGATCCCGGTCCCGATCCCGACGGCAACGCCAGCCTGGTCCTCAGGCCCCGAGACCCACAGCCCGCCCGCCGAGGGGGGCCGCACCGCTCGGGAGCCGCAGCCGACACTGACAGGACCCGAACCAGAACGCCCGCTCCCATTCCCGGCCCCGCCTGGCTCCTCGCAGGGCCGCGAGCAACCTCGGCTCGGCTCAGCTTCGAGGGGCGGGGCGGGGCCGCGGGCGATGGTCCCGCCCCCATCCCGGGCAGCGCGGGGCGCCGGGGCGGGCTCGGGGCGGAGCCGGGGCGGGCTCGGGGCGGAGCCGGGGCGGGCTCGGGGCGGAGCCGGGGCGGGCTCGGGACAGAGCCGGGGCGGGCTTTGGGCGGAGCCGGGGCGGAGCCGGGGCGGGCTTTGGGCGGAGCCGGGGCGGGCTCGGGGCGGAGCCGGGGCGGGCTCGGGGCGGAGCCGGGGCGGGCTCGGGGCGGAGCAGGGGCGGAGCCGGGGCGTAGCCGGGGCGGGCTCTGGGCGGAGCCGGGGCGGGCTCTGGGCGGAGCCGGGGCGGGCTCGGGGCGGAGCCGGGGCGGGCTCGGGGTGGAGCAGGGGCGGAGCCGGGGCGGGGTCGGGGCGGATCCGGGGCGGAGCCGGGGCTCTGTGAGGCGGGGCCCGGAGGCAGCCGGGGCCGGGCAGTACCGGGGGCGCGGCTTCAGGGGCGCGGGGCGGGTCCCAAGTGCACGGCGCCGGGACCCCACCGGGGCGTTCCTCACCGAGCCCATAGAGCAGCAGCTACTTCCGCCACCCTTTTGAATCCCCGCGATTGGCGGGCTCGCTGAGGCATCGGCAGTGCTGATTGGACAGCGGGCCCCGGGAATCGCGCCCGCCCCCCGGCCCGCGCTGAGGGCCCGGGGCCTCCGCCCTCAGACCGGCTCCGGCTCCAACCCGGCCCGGGCTCTGCTCCGGTCCCCCCGGCCCGCCCTGAGGGCCCGGGGGCTCTGCGCCGAGACCGGCCTCGCCCCTCCCCGCCTCGCCTCGTAGTAGATTTCTGTTTGGTTTGTGGGAAGAAACAGTTGTGAGAAGTGAGATTTGTGCTGGAGAGGTGCTGCTGGGAAGAAAGGATGGAGTAAATCTGCTCCGAGGATGTGTGATGAAGAATTCAGGGTAAGGGTTGGGCAATATTTATAAACTGTCTCCATATTTCCCTGTATCTCTGGGTGTTTGGATTTAGCCTGGGATTGTCAGCTAAGTTATAAAAAAGCCAACCCGGCTACTGAACTCCCAATAAACGTTTGGAACCCTTGCACAGAAAGACAAGTTAGCAACGATTCCAAAGGAAAAATTGTAAATGGAGGGTAACGATTGCGGGGGGATTTCCTTGGGGATTATGACCCTCACACATACGGAATTTAGGAGGTGGAATCCCAGTTTCAGCCTTGGGCACGTGCAGGAGAAGAGGGGTCGTTATCCCTATCAAGGAAAGCCCGGTGCCCCAGCGCGTCAGGTGCGGACAACGAATTCTCCGGGGATGAGCACAAGTCCCCTCTTCCCCTGCCCCGACACTCGGACTGGCAGCAGCTGCAGGTGAGAGCTGTCACAGGATGGTGAGGGGACAGAGCAGCCCCAGGTGTGACCGTCAGGATGAGGAGGGCAGCAGAGCCGCCACAAGTGTAAGCTGTAAAGGATAATGAGGGGCCGGTTCTAGCCGGGGGCGGTTTAATAGAGGAGCCCGAGTTCACTTTGGCATCGGGCCGTGAGGAGCTCAGCGTGGTTTCTGCGGTGGTGGGAAAGCTTCTTACAGCGCCTGCAGGAGCACGTGGATGTGGGGGGTTTCTTTGTGCCGGACAGCAGTAGCAGGTAAGCCAGCATGGGTTTGTAGGGGAGATTTTTTTTTTCTTTGCAGCTTTGTCTTACTAATTTCTCTGTGGTGCTCCCAGGAAATAAAAGGAGTTATGGAGAGAAAAGGAGTTCAAATTCAGTGAAGAAACTCTTCTTCTGTGGTTGTCAGTATTCAAACTGAAGAAAACTTTCCACCTGGATTTTTAATGAGTTGTGGTATTTCTATGTGGTTTTTATTAAGTATTATGCTCTTGGGTGGCGTGTAGTGTTTTGTCTGATTTTTGATGTTATGTGTAATTTGGTTTTTGAGTGAGGATAACTTTGTTGGAGGGGTTGTTTGTATTTGAGGTAGAATTAATTTAAGTAGCTTTTTTTGCTAGACTTCTGATACGTGGTATTGGGGTTTTGTGTGTGATATGTAGGGATTCAAGTTGGGTAGGGTTATTTTTTCTGTTTAGTGGCTTTGAATGATTTATTGTGTAGCTTTATCTTGTTTGTAGATGGTGTATGGTGAGAGATATGGTTTCTTTTTCGTGTTAGGTTTTGTAGTTTACATGTCGGTCAGAGTATTTTTGAACTGAGTTCTGTTGAATTGTTTTTGGTGAGATACAGTGTTTTTTGAGGGTGTGTTTTCTAAGGTTTACAATGGTGTAATTGGCTGTAGTGTGAGATGTAAAGGAGGTTTTTATTTTTTTGGTGGTGGTTTTTATTATGGTGAGTGTGTAGTATTTGTTTTGATGGGTTTGGGGTAGTGTGATGTAGCTAATTTATTAGGGTTTTCTAATATTTATAATTCAATTATTGTTTATTGTATTACAGGGATTTATTTATTTAGCTTGTTTGGTTTTAGTGTGTGTTCTATAATTATGGAAAATTTGGGAGATGCTGTTTATAGTTGAATGGATCTTTTAGTTTTAGGATTGAGGGGGTTGCGGGTATATATTTTGAAGGTTTTTTGAGGGGATTGGACATGGGGGTTATTTTTATTATATTTGGTAGTTGGACTTATAGTAATAAGAGCTGGCTTTTTTTGCTGCATTATTTTTTGTTTTTTCTTTTCTAGTATTCTTGTATTTGTGTGGTCAGGGTAGTGGTGTTTCTGGTGCAGCTGTAAGCCTCCATTATTGTTTGTGTGTTTTAGGTGGTCCACTGGTATTACAGGGAGACCCCCTCACTGACCGGCCAACAGATCTGCTGAGATTGTACATCAGCATTTGGTTTTCTCTATGGTACCTGACTAAGAGACAGCAGTCTGGTGACAGCAAGGAATTCCCAGAGGTGGAGCTGGATCTCAGCAGTCAAGCTGACGTGGGCAAGGTGAGCAGTGACTGGTGGACAGAAGCAGTTGCTATTGTTCAAGTCTCACTTGCTGGTGCAACTCTAAGCATTCACTGTTCTTTTTTTTTTTTACTTTAGGTTGTCCCCTTGCCAGATGTGCTGGCCCCAGAGGCCAGATGGGTGCAGCATTAAGGTATACTTGTGGCATGCTTCAGTCAGACTGGGGAGGTTGCTGTTTCACAGTAACTCAGCATGATTTTTTGCTTCTTTTGTTTCTTTGCAGGTGCCACTGCTGTCCCAGGCGTGCTAAGGAATAGAGAGAGCCGGTGAGTTGCCCTTTAGGCAGGGTGACCCATAGGTGAGCGATGCGCTCAGCATTTACTTTTTCCTTTTGCTGGGTCCACTCCTGTCAGCCTCTGGAGTGGAGTGAAGATCTGAGGGGGAGCTGGGGCAGCAGTGCAGAGGAGCCCTGGGGATTACTCTTCTGGAGGGGGATAGTCACATTTCCTGTTTTGTGATCCTAGGTAGCGCGAGGAGGTGCGGAGACAAAGTCTGGATACGGCAGCCCCAAAGCGGATGCTGAGAACATGTCTGAGATGCTGAGAACGTTCTGTCGAGGACGGACGTTCCACTCGTGTTCCAAAAGCTAAGTGTTGGGGCTGGTGGTCAGGAGAAGGGAAAAAACCTTTTCAGTCCCGGGAGGTGATTTAAAGTTACCTTAGAAGAGAAGGCCCTAGTGGGGTGGTCCCTTCAAAAGTAAAGGGTGAGGGTTTCTCCTCAGCTTCACCAGAGCCTTTGCTGGGAGGGGCAGTTCTGACCCATCTCCATGTTCTAGGGAGCTTCACATTATTGGCCTTCTTTTAGAGTCCACAGGGTTAGGCTGCAGCAGGGGATTCCTGGCCCAGGAGCGTCCTGATTAGGAGCAATGCTAGTTGCAAGGCGTAGGGTTAGTAGGGTTCAGCAGGGGGAGTTTACAGTGGCACACAGAGGCTGAAGGAGGGCTTGAGAAGTAAAGGACTCGAGGTCTAGAGAACACCCAGTGAAAATCGGGGGTATAGCCTAGGATACAAGTCAGAGTACAGGTATCCCGGCCCTCACAGCGCTGCTGCCAACACTGTTTCCCTGAGAGCAGGTGCAGGCAGCAATCTTAATGCTAGACAATGCCAGAAGTCCTGAGAGGTGCAGGCAGTAACCCTAAGCTAGGGCCAGGCAGGAAGTGACAGTGGTGGGGCAGAGTCCACAGGGTTGAGGTTCACCGGGGATGTCCACCCTGCGTTCCTGTCCTGCTCTGACCGGGGATGCTCACAGCCCTAATGGAGGCCACGGTGGGTGGGCTCAGTGCCAGTAATGCCTCTAAGGCTTTGGCGCTGCGAGCGTCAGCCTCCGAGCTCAGCTGAAGCACACACGGGGCCCGAGGACCCGGTCCTGCTTAAGAGACGGTGAATAGCAGAGCTGCTGGTTTTTGGCTGATGTGCAGCTAAGATTATGCTTTGATGTTTGGTTTTCTTTATTGTAGCTGACTAGGAGACAGCAGCCCAGCAACAGCAGGAATTTCCCTGAGGGAGAGGCGGCCTTCTTTAGCACCCAGCGTGGATTCACCTTCCCAGACGTCTGAGAGATAAGTGGAGGGCTCGGAACTAGGGAGGGGATGAAAGCAGGGTGCCAGGGCAGGGGTCACCGGGAGGGATTTTTTGAGTCGGGTTTGGAGATGGGGATGTCCCAGATGTGACCCCTTAGGCTACATGAAGGGAAAGTCTCATTCTGGATCATAGTGCTGAGGTGTGCAGGGCAGAGCAGTCCCAGGGTGTGTTGTGTCTCTTGTGCACTCTGTGTCTTTTGGGTGTCTTGTCTTTTCCTTTAGTCCTTTCAGGGGCCTGTCAAAACCTCTGGCATCAGTCTTAGCATTTCTGATCTCTGTGCTCCTCAGCCAGGTGCCTTTGTCTCAGCTGCTCGGACACTCATCAGAATCCATCTCTTCACAAGCATCCAGTCCGATGCCTTTTCAGGTCTTGTTCTGAGCTGTACTGACAGCCGTGCACCGCCCTGATCCATTCCGGCGGGTTAGGTCTTGTGAGAATGCAAAGGCAGGTAGAGGATTCTGACCGTAGGATTCTCGGGCATCCATCTCTGCATTTCTTGGGATAAGTCATCCCGATGGCATCTTGTTCCTGCAGGGTTCTCTGAGCCTGGCCAGCTCACCATCCATCTTACCTAGGTCATCTCATTCTGAGTTCTCTGGACCCTCAGGGTCATTCTTCTTGCCCAGAGTTTTCTGTCCCTGTTGTGTCCCCTCGTTTTTCCTGTGCTGCGTCACGGGTGTTGGTGTGTGTTTGGCTGGGAGCTGCTCTGCCTTGCTGCTCAGTCTGGGTGTAGACGTAATAGGATGAGTCCCGGGGACTTGCATTTTGTGATGTGGGGATGTGGGGTGTAGTTAGACTGTCGAGGGTATTCCTAGATTGGCACAAGATGTGTGGAGCTGTCAAGGTATCCTGCAGCACTCTGACTTTTGTCCCAACTTTCTTTCAGATGCAGAGAGATGAAATCCGTGGCAGAGCCCCCCATCATGGGTGAGGGGCTCCCCTGAGAAGGTCAGTCCCTGTTTGTGTTTGCAGGGGAGGTGTAAATGATGGCTGTGTTACAGCTCTGTTCTTTGTCTTTATTTTTAGGTGGTAAAGCCGGATCTCAGCAGTCAAGCTGACGTGGGCGAGGTGAGCAGCGATGGGTGGACAGAAGCAGTTGCTATTGTTCAAGCCTCACTCGCTGGTGCAACTCTAAGCCTCCGTTATTGTGCGTTTTAGGGAGTCCACTCGTAGGAGGCCGAGCTCCCCTCTCACCAACCGGACGACAGACCCGGGTCACCTCACCCGTGAGCCCTCCGGGAGCATTCCAGGAGTCTGTGATGGAGCCTTGATCTTCTCCTTGTGAAGGCCCCATCCAGGTAGGCTTGGATAACGGGCGAGGAGTTGAGGTGAGTCAGGGAGGAGAAGGAGGGATGGTCCCCTCAAGTTCCAGCGCTGCCACATCACCTTGTCTGCTCTTTACCCAGGCAGACCCTGCGACGCCGGCGTTGGCCTCTGAGCGCAGCTGAAGCACGGGGCCGAGGACACAGGCAAGCTTAGGAGACAGTGAGTAGCAGAATTGCTGGTTTCTGGCTGATGTGCTGCTAAGATTATGCTTTGATGTTTGGTTTTCTTTATTGTAGCTGTGTAGGAGACAACAGCCCAGCAGCAGCAGGAATTTCCCTGAGGGAGAGGCGGCCTTCTTTGCCACCCAGCGTGGATTCACCTCCCTAGACGTCCGAGAGATAAGTGGAGGGCTCGGAGCCAGGGAGGGCTTGAAAGCGGGGTGTGGGATCAGGGGCCAGTGGGAGGGATTTTTTGAGTCATTTTTGGTGACAGGGATGTCCAAGATGTGACCCCTTAGGCTACATCAAGGGAAGGTCTCATTCTGGATCACAGTGCCGAGGTGTGCAGGGCAGAGCAGTCCTGGTGTGTGTTGTGTCACTTGTCTGTTGTGCTCTCTGTCCTTTGGGTGTCTTGTGTGTGCTGTCTTTTCACTTAGCCCTTTGAGGGGCCTATCAAAACCCCTGGCATCAGTCTTAGCATTTCTGATCTCTGTGCTCCTCAGCCAGGTGCCTTTGTCTCAGCTGCTCGGACACTCATCAGAATCCATCTCTCTTCACAAGCATCCAGTCCGATGCCTTTTCAGGTCTTGTTCTGAGCTGTACTGACAGCCGTGCACCGCCCTGATCCATTCCGGCGGGTTAGGTCTTGTGAGAATGCAAAGGCAGGTAGAGGATTCTGACTGTAGGATTCTCGGGCATCCATCTCTGCATTTCTTGGGATAAGTCATCCCGATGGCATCTTGTTCCTGCAGGGTTCTCTGAGCCTGGCCAGCTCACCTTCCATCTTACCTCGGTCATCTCATTCCGAGTTCTCTGGACCCTCAGGGTCATTCTTCTTGCCCAGAGTTTTCTGTCCCTGTTGTGTCCCCTCGTTTGTCCTGTGCTGTGTCACGGGTGTTGGTGTGTGTTTGGCCGGGAGCTGCTCTGCCTTGCTGCTTAGTCTGGGTGTAGGGGTACGAGGGTAATAGTGCCGGGGGCTTGAAATTTGTGATGTGGGGTGTAGTTAGACTGTAGAGGGTATTCCTAGATTGCCACAAGATGTGTGGAGCTGTCAAGGTATCCTGCAGCACTCTGACTTTTGTCCCAACTTTCTTTCAGATGCAGAGGGATGAAATCCGTGGCAGAGCCCCCCAGTCTGGGTGAGGGGCTCCCCTGAGAAGATCGATCGCTATTCAAGGTGAGAGTCACATATTTCACATTTTTTGGCACTCCAGTGCAGGCCACCTGCATTTACAGATTGAAACAAGTGAGTCCCTTGGTAACCCCCCTGGGCAGCAGCTGGAGCCTGCTCCGGGCTGGGCTGAGGGAGCAAACACTTGTGGCTGACACAGCTCCACACTGGGGGTACTTGGGAAAACACCTGCCTTGTCCTGGATTTTTTTTGAGCTTTTTACACGGTTTTAATCATCACCTTGGTAAAAATAAATGGTAAGGACTGAAAACATGAGAGGCTGGCAGGTTATGCTCATGAATGAGAACTTTTTTTTTAAATAACTGTGCGGCCTATATCTTAATTTTGAGACTCTCTTTTTTGGCTGACTTTACTGTAAAAAATCTAATTTTAATTTAGCTGCCTCAATAATGTTTTTATTGTACAAATATGTTCTAGCGGCAGGAGCTTAAAGTAGTAACACCAACATGCCACCTCTGGAATAAATCCCTGCGTCTCCTCAGACCTACTGGTTTGCAGTAGAGTTTGTACACCTTTCGCTGCAGCTGTGGTTCTTAATAACTGGAAGTCCATGGATTGCTGGGCGATTCCCATAAGTTCTCCTATTTTGTAGGAGCTGCACGGTGAGGTCAGCATTCTGATGGAGGCCCTGGCACAGCTGCCAAGGGCAAGGAACGTGGAGCATCCCGGGGCTTCTCCCACCCGAGTTTCTCCCGGAGCGTGCTGCGTGTCGTGCCGGATGTTTAACCCGGGTTTGGGGTGTTCTCCTGCAGTCCCAGCTCTGACTGCTGCCCCCGAGCCCCGGCCTTGCTCTGTCCCAGCACTGAACCTGGCAGGTGGGTGTGCTTTTCCAGCCCTTTAATCCCACGGGCAATCCCAGATTCCCGGAGCTCCCCGAGGCACAGCCTGGCCTCCCTCCCTGGGAGCTGCATTTCAGTCTGCCTGGACCAAGGACATCCTGTTTGAGACTTTATTCCTGTTGCTTTTCCTCTTGCAGGTAGTTGGCGAAAAGGAGAGAGCCAGTAGGAAGTGAAGCCACTGGAAGGCCTTATCCCAGTCCAAGGTTCCCACTTTTCTTTCTGACTCCTGGATAATTGCCTGGCCATAACTGGACAGAGACTGTCAGTTTGATTTCCTGCCTTTTCCAATAAATCCTTGCTTTCAGCTGGAGTGTATTCCTGGTGTCATCCCCCTCCTCGTCCGTGGATGTGTAAATAAAATTCCTGACTTGCCGAGTCCAATTTTGTTATTGCAGGAAGTGTGGTGCTTTTGTTCCACTGAAACTTCCCAACTCTGCTGAGAGTTTCCGATGTCAAATACAAGTAAGATTCGAGTTTCTTTGCATTGTTACTCCCACAAAACACAGATCATTCTTGGATAGGAGTAGCTGGACCTGTTGAATTTCCACTTCCCTTTAAAATTAGAGCAGAGGAAGCAGATTTAAATTTGTTCCATGAACTTCCACCAACTTGATGACTGTTCCAAAAGTTTGCAGTGTTAGAAATGCCTAAGCTTGTTTTCCAGGCAAGCTGGGATTTAGATGTTATTTCTTCCTTTTATTTGATGTTTTTTCTCTCTCTGATTCTAGTAAGAGAATATATTTTTTTTTTCCAGTTTTCCATCCTAATTGGAATTTTTGTACATTGTAGGGCACATTTCCAAGGAAATTTACCAAATTCATGTTGGTAAAGCAGGAGCTATTCAGCACCATGCTGCCACTTTTTTCCTTTCAACCCCTTAACAGGTCTCATTCTACCCATACACAGTATTACCAGCAATAACTTGGTGTCGAGTTGTATTTCAGAGGTAGCAATAAAACAAAGTTGACATTTTATTTTGTGCCTCTCTGAACCTCTTTGTTTATTAACAAAGAACTCCAAAACAAAGCAAACAGAAAAACAAAAACCAAAACAAAAGCCCCTACAAACACTGCCCCCCAAGAAAAAACAATGACAGAGAAAACATACCAACATTATTAAATAAAAATTAAATCTTTACCCCTTAGAAAACGAGGCTAATTTAATTTTAATTCATTGTGGTTCTGATGTGTTAGGTAAATGAATTCATATAGTTTAAAAAATAAACAAGTCAACACAAATTAAATAAATACAAAAATAGAAAAATATAAGTAACAAAAATAGAAATATAAAATACAGTCTTAAGGGGTGAGAAAATCTCTAGAAAAGCTAAAGCTTTTACAGTATCCCCTAAATAGGTGGTACTCTCTTAACTGCTGCAGAGCGTTGAAACAAGCCTAGAGAAGCTTCAGTGTGCACCAAAAGCAGCTGCTGCTATAGGAAACCGGTGTTGTTTTAAGACCTCCCCCTCCCAAGTTCCTTGCACTTTGTGTTCACAGAGAAGTCACACGAGTCCTGATATATTTTTCCTTTCTTCAAGGACGATGACAACAAGAAAAGTCAACTCTTTAATTTTTGCTTATCCCTAGCAAGCAAAGCCCGGTGCCCCAGTGTGTCGGTGCAAACAGTGAAATGTCTGCAGCAAGTTCCCTCTGCCCCGCCCTCACCCTCGGGCTGGCAGCAGCTGCAGGCGTGAGCTGTTAGGATAACGAGGGGACAGAGCAGCCGCAGGCGTGAGCTGTAAAGGATAATGAGGGGCAGGTGGCTCCTGCCCGAGCTGCTTACGCGGGGAGCCTCAGCTCAGTCTAGCGTGGAGCTGCCGGAGGGAGCAGCTTCTGCGAGGCTCTCTGGAGTGTCTTACGGGATGATGGCGAGCTCATCTTACAGAGTTTGGGGGAACCCTCGGATATGGAGTATTGCTTCAGGAGATGCCGAGGGACAAACCTTTGTGCCGGGCAGCAGGAGCAGGTGAGCCGGTGTGGATTTGTAGGGGGGACTTTTCTCCTTTTCCCTTTCAATTTTGTCTTCCCAATCCTTCCCTGGCGTCCCTAGAAAAAAAAAAAAGGGGGTTTTGAGGACAAAAGAGTTTAAATTGAGGAAAGAAACTCCTTTTATTGTCTGTGTTCAAACTGGGGGAATCCCACTTCACCTGGGATTTTAATAAATAGTGGTACTTCTATGCGGTGCTTTTATTACTTTATTACTTATATGGTGCTTTTATTCAATATTGCATTCTTTGGTGGTACATAGTGTTTTGTTTTATTTTTTGGTATTATTTATTGCCTGTAATTTGGTTTTTGAGCGAAGGTAACTGTATGGATGGGTTTGTTTGTATTTGAGGTAGAATTAATTTAAGTAACTTTTTTTTTTTTTTTTTTAAATAGGCTTCTGATACGTGCGATTGGGGTTTTGTTTTTGTTTATTGTATGTAGGGATTCAGATTACCTAGGGCCAGCCTGGCCGGTGGAGGTTTTGTTAGATGCAATTTTAATATTTTTAAAAGTTTTTTTCTGTTTAGTTGTTTTAAGGTGGTTTTCAATAATTTTTTGTGTAGTTTTATTTTGTTTGTAGATGGTGTATGCTAAGGGATACGGTCTATTTATTTGGTGGTAGGTTTCTTAGTTTACATGTCGATCAGATTGTTTTTGAACTGAGTTTTATTGTTGAAATTTTTTTTTTTGGTGAGATATTGTATTTTTAAAGGAAATGTTTTCTAAGGTTTACAATGGTGGAAGTGGCTGTAGTGTGAGGTATAGGGGAGGTTATTTATTTAGCGGTGGCTTTTATCATGGTGAGTATGTAGTGTTTGTTTTGGTGGGTTGAGGTAGTGGAATGTAGGTAATTTTTTGTGTTTCCTAATATTTGTAATTGGATTATTGTTTATTATAGTATAGGGGTTAATTTATTTGGCTTGTTTGATTGCAGTATATGTTTTATACTTATGGATCATTTGAAAGGTATTGTTTATAGTTACATTGATTTTTTTAGTTTTGTGTGTATTTATAAGTGGTATTTTTGTTTTGATGGTTTGAGGTTTATGGGTTTCTTGAGTTAGGAATGATTTGTTTTGGTGTTTTTAATTGAAATTTATTTGTGACTTCTTTGTTGTGTAGTTTGATTTGTTTGTTGCTGTCGGGGTTTAGAGTAAATTTGAGAGGAAACCTTTGAATGGGGTTCTTCTGGAAAGTAAACCTAAACAGTCTCTTTCTTTTAAACTGCTTTTGCAAAGAATTTCTTTGGAGAAAAGTGGGAAAACCTATTTGTTTAACAAACAAAGTGGTCGCAAGCATAAAGAATGAATAATATGAAATAATAAAACTTTTTGTTATTTTGAAGCGAGATGGTAACTTCAGAAAGTCTTTGCTGTGGGCTGTAGCTGAGCTCTTTTGGTCTCTTATCAGCTGTTCTGGTGTTGATAAAATGCTCAGGTGCAGGCCCCGTGGGCTGCAGGTGCCAGCTCTCGGCGCTGCTCTGGGTTTTTCAGTCTGCAGCAGGTTTAAACAGTCCTAAGAAAAAGGAAAACAAATAGCGAGGGAACTTCTCTGCCCTAACTAGCTGAAACTAAGAGCAAAGCACATCTTTGTGCTGCAGTCTGTCTGTGCTTGAGCTGAATATATGAGAGAGGGTATTCAGAGCAGTGAAAGTCATTTTCTTAAAACAAACTGCACCCATTTTCTTTCTTGCTTAGCTCTCAAAATCAGTCTTAAAGGTCCAGAACAAGCGACTGGGGATACAAGCGGCATAAACTCACCCTAGGGCATTCTATGTCTTATCCCCATATCATAAACTTACCAAAACAAATTGAATTCTAACTCTAGGAACACATACATTCCACACACTTATGTCTTTATAGAAGCAACATACAGCTGTATACAGACAATGGTAGCGATAGTTAATAAACAGTGATGCTTACAGATGGTTCTTACTTAACAGTTAGATTTTCTGGACGTTCACATCCGTGTTGTTTCATTTTTCTGTGCTGTTCACTATGTGCAACTCGGTTGCAGTCATTTTGCAGTCTAAGGAGAGTCAAGGTTGCAGCTACTGACAGCTTGGACCTGGGAGTAAAGTGCAGCAGTGTTCAGAATTGAAAGTGGCAGAAGCCCACTCCGGGGCACAGAGCTCTGTGCAGGAACGGTGGGTCTCTTCTGTGGGAAGCTAAACTCACCCCTCCAAGTTCCTGATGTCAGTTTGCAGGTGTTTGGAAGTCTAAGGGCAGCCAGGGTTTCAGCTTCTGGCAGCTTGGTTATGGGAGTAATGTGCACTGTTCAGAATTGTAAGTGGCAGAAGCTCACTCCGGGGCACAGACCTCTGTGCAGGAACGGGGACCCCTTTTCTGGGGAAACTAAACACACCTCCCTGGATCCGATTGTCAGTTTTAAGGAGCCATTTGGCAGTCTAAGGGGAGCCAGGCTTCCAGCTACTGACAGCGTGGATCTGGGAGTAATGTGCACTGTTCAGAATTCTAAGTGGCAGAAGCCCACTCCGAGGCACAGAGCTCTGTGCAGGAACAGTGGGTCTTTTCTCTGGGAAGCTAAACTCACCCCAGTAGGTTCCTGATGTCAGTTTGCAGGTGGCATTTGGCACTCCAAGGACAGTTAGGGTTCCAGCTTCTGACAGCTTGGTTCTGGCAGTAATGTGCACTGTTTAGAATTCTAAATGGCAGAAGTCCACTCCCGAACACGGAGCTCTGTGCAGGAACGGTGACTGTCTTTCGTGGGAACCTAAACTCCCCCCATCAGGCTCCTGATGTCAGTTTATAGGACAGATTTGGCACCCCAAGGACAATAAGGGTTCCAGCTCCTAGGAGCTTGGATATGGAAGAAGTGCAGCAGTGTTCAGGATTCTAAGTGGCAGAAGCCCACTCCGGGGCACAAAGCTCTGTGCAGGAACTGTGGGTCTATTCTGTGGGAAGCTAAACTCACCCCTCGAAGTTCCTAATGTCAGGTTGTAGGAGACATTTGGCACTCCAAGGACAGTTAGTGTTTCAGCTTCTGGCAGCTTGGATCTGGCAGATATCCTGTGCTGGACTTATTTTCAGCAGGCAGAAGCCCACTCCCCGGCACAGAGCTCTGTGCAGGAACGGTGGCTGTCTTTCGTGGGAACCTAAACTCCCCCCATCAGGCTCCTGATGTCAGTTTATAGGATAGATTTGGCACTCGCAGGACAGTAAGGGTTCCAGCTTCTGGGATCTTGGATCTGGCAGATATCCTGTGCTGAATTTTTTTTTAGCAGGCAGTAGCCCTCTCTGGGTCAGAGGGCTCTGTGCAGGAAGCGTCGCCCCTTTTCTGTGGGATCTGGACTCACCACATCAGGTTCCTAATGTCAGGTTGTAGGAGACATTTGACACTCCAAGGACAGTTAGGGTTCCAGCTTCTGACAGCTTGGTTCTGGGAGTAATGTGCCCTGTTCAGAATTCTAAGTGGCAGAAGCCCATTCCCGGGCACAGAGCTCTGTGCAGGAACAGTGGCTCTCTTCTGTGGGAAGCTAAACTCACCCCTCCAAGTTCCTGATGTCAGGCTGTAGGAGACATTTGGCACTCGCAGGACAGTTAGGGTTCCAGCTTCTGCATGCTTGGATCTGGCGAAAGTCCTGTGCTGAACTTATTTTTATCAGTTAGCAGCCCACTCCGTGGCCGAGAGTTCTGTGCAGGAACGGTGGGTCTTTTCTGTGGAAAGCTAAACTCACCCCTCCAAGTTCCTGATGTCATTTTGCAGGGGGTGTTTGGCAGTCTAAGGGCAGCTAGGGTTTCAGCTTCATGGCAGCTTGGTTGTGGGAGTAAGTACACTGTTCAGAATTCTAAGTGGCAGAAGCCCACTCCCGGGCACAGAGCTCTGTGCAGGAACAGTGGCTCTCTTCTGTGGGAAGCTAAACTCACCCCCCGAAGTTCCTAATGTCAGGTTGTAGGAGACATTGGGCACTCCAAGGACAGTTAGGGTTCCAGCTTCTGACAGCTTGGTTCTGGGAGTAATGTGCACTGTTCAGAATTCTAAGTGGCAGAAGCCCACTCCAGGGCACAGAGCTCTGTGCAGGAACAGTGGCTCTCTTCTGTGGGAAGCTAAACTCACCCCCCGAAGTTCCTAATGTCAGGTCGTAGGGAGACATTTGGCACTCGCAGGACAGTTAGGGTTCCAGCTTCTGGGAGCTTGGATATGGGAGAAGTGCAGCAGTGTTCAGAATTCTAAGTGGCAGAAGCCCACTCCGGGGCACAGAGCTCTGTGCAGGAACGGTGGCTGTCTTTCTTGGGAACCTAAACTCCCCCCATCAGGCTCCTGATGTCAGTTTATAGGATAGATTTGGCACTCGCAGGATAGTAAGGGTTCCAGTTTCTGTGAGCTTGGATCTGACAGATATCCTGTGCTGAATTTTTTTTCAGCAGGCAGTAGCCCTCTCTGGGTCAGAGGGCTCTGTGCAGGAAGCGTCGCCCCTTTTCTGTGGGATCTGGACTCACCGCATCAGGTTCCTAATGTCAGGTTGTAGGAGACATTTGACACTCCAAGGACAGTTAGGGTTCCAGCTTCTGGGAGCTTGGATATGGGAGAAGTGCAGCAGTGTTCAGAATTCTAAGTGGCAGAAGCCCATTCCCGGGCACAGAGCTCTGTGCAGGAACAGTGGCTCTCTTCTGTGGGAAGCTAAACTCACCCCCTGAAGTTCCTGATGTCAGGCTGTAGGAGACATTTGGCACTCGCAGGACAGTTAGGGTTCCAGCTTCTGACAGTTTGGTTCTGGGAGTAATGTGCACTGTTCAGAATTCTAAGTGGCAGAAGCCCACTCCGGGGCACAGAGCTCTGTGCAGGAACGGTGGGTCTCTTCTGTGGGAAGCTAAACTGACCCCCCGAAGTTCCTAATGTCAGGTTGTAAGAGACATTTGGCACTCGCAGGACAGTTAGGGTTCCAGCTTCTGGGAGCTTGGCTATGGGAGAAGTGCAGCAGTGTTCAGAATTCTAAGTGGCAGAAGCCCACTCCGGGGCACAGAGCTCTGTGCAGGAACGGTGGGTCTTTTCTGTGGGAAACTAAACTCACCCCAGCAGGTTCCTGATGTCAGGCTGTAGGAGACATTTGGCACTCCAAGGACAGTAAGGGTTCCAGCTTCTGGATGCTTGGATCTGGCAGAAGTCCTGTGCTGAACTTATGTTTATCAGTTAGCAGCCCATTCCGTGGCCGAGAGTTCTGTGCAGGAACGGTGGGTCTTTTCTGTGGAAACCTAAACTCACCCCTCCAAGTTCCTGATGTCATTTTGCAGGGGGTGTTTGGCAGTCTAAGGGCAGCTAGGGTTTCAGCTTCATGGCAGCTTGGTTGTGGGAGTAAGTACACTGTTCAGAATTCTAAGTGGCAGAAGCCCACTCCGGGGCACAGAGCTCTGTGCATGAACAGTGGCTCTCTTCTGTGGGAAGCTAAACTCACCCCTCGAAGTTCCTAATGTCAGGTTGTAGGAGACATTGGGCACTCCAAGGACAGTTAGGGTTCCAGCTTCATGGCAGCTTGGATATGGGAGAAGTGCAGCAGTGTTCAGAATTCTAAGTGGCAGAAGCCCACTCCGAGGCACAGAGCTCTGTGCAGGAACTGTGGGTCTTTTCTGTGGGAAACTAAACTCACCCCAGCAGGTTCCTGATGTCAGGCTGTAGGAGACATTTGGCACTCGCAGGACAGTTAGGGTTCCAGCTTCTGCATGCTTGGATCTGGCGAAAGTCCTGTGCTGAACTTATTTTTATCAGTTAGCAGCCCACTCCGTGGCCGAGAGTTCTGTGCAGGAACCGTGGGTCTTTTCTGTGGAAAGCTAAACTCACCACTCCAGGTTCCTGATGTCAGTTTGCAGGGGATGTTTGGCAGTCTAAGGGCAGCTAGGGTTTCAGCTTCATGGCAGCTTGGTTGTGAAAGTAAGTACACTGTTCAGAATTCTAAGTGGCAGAAGCCCACTCCCGGGCACAGAGCTCTGTGCAGGAACAGTGGCTCTCTTCTGTGGGAAGCTGAACTCACCCCCCGAAGTTCCTAATGTCAGGTTGTAGGAGACATTTGGCACTCGCAGGACAGTTACGGTTCCAGCTTCTGGGAGCTTGGCTATGGGAGAAGTGCAGCAGTGTTCAGAATTCTAAGTGGCAGAAGCCCACTCCGGGGCACAGAGCTCTGTGCAGGAACGGTGGGTCTTTTCTGTGGGAAACTAAACTCACCCCAGCAGGTTCCTGATTTCAGGCTGTAGGAGACATTTGGCACTCCAAGGACAGTATGGGTTCCAGCTTCTGGATGCTTGGATCTGGCGAAAGTCCTGTGCTGAACTTATTTTTATCAGTTAGCAGCCCACTCCGTGGCCGAGAGTTCTGTGCAGGAACGGTGGGTCTTTTCTGTGGAAAGCTAAACTCACCCCTCCAAGTTCCTGATGTCAGTTTGCAGGGGGTGTTTGGCAGTCTAAGGGCAGCTAGGGTTTCAGCTTCATGGCAGCTTGGTTGTGGGAGTAAGTACACTGTTCAGAATTCTAAGTGGCAGAAGCCCACTCCCGGGCACAGAGCTCTGTGCAGGAACAGTGGCTCTCTTCTGTGGGAAGCTATACTCACCGACTAAGTTCCTAATGTCAGGTCGTAGGAGACATTGGGCACTCCAAGGACAGTTAGGGTTCCAGCTTCTGGGAGCTTGGTTCTGCGAGTAATGTGCACTGTTCAGAATTCTAAGTGGCAGAAACCTACTCCGGGGCACAGAGCTCTGTGCAGGAACTGTGGGTCTCTTCCGTGGGAAGCTAAACTCACCCCCCGAAGTTCCTAATGTCAGGTCGTAGGAGACATTTGGCACTCGCAGGACAGTTAGGGTTCCAGCTTCTGGGAGCTTGGATATGGGAGAAGTGCGGCAGTGTTCAGAATTCTAAGTGGCAGAAGCCCACTCCCGGGCACAGAGCTCTGTGCAGGAATCGTGGGTCTTTTTTGTGGAAAGCTAAACTCACCCCTCTAAGTTCCTGATGTCAGTTTGCAGGGGGTGTTTGGTAGTCTAAGGGCAGCTAGGGTTTCAGCTTCATGGCAGCTTGGTTGTGGGAGGAAGTACACTGTTCAGAATTCTAAGTGGCAGAAGCCCACTCCCGGGCACAGAGCTCTGTGCAGGAACAGTGGCTCTCTTCTGTGGAAAGCTATACTCACCGACTAAGTTCCTAATGTCAGGTTGTAGGAGACATTGGGCACTCCAAGGACAGTTAGGGTTCCAGCTTCTGGGAGGTTGGATCTGGCAGATATCCTGTGCTGAATTTATTTTTAGCAGGCAGTCGCCCTCTCTGGGTCAGGGGGCTCTGTGCAGGAAGCGTTGCTCCTTTTCTGTGGGAATCTGGACTCACCGCATCAGGTTCCTAATGTCAGGTTGTAGGAGACATTTGGCACTCCAAGGACAGTTAGGTTTCCAGCTTCTGGGAGCTTGGCTATGGGAGAAGTGCAGCAGTGTTCAGAATTCTAAGTGGCAGAAGCCCACTCCTGGGCACAGAGCTCTGTGCAGGAACGGTGGGTCTTTTCTGTGGGAAACTAAACTCACCCCAGCAGGTTCCTGATGTCAGGCTGTAGGAGACATTTGGCACTCCAAGGACAGTAAGGGTTCCAGCTTCTGGATGCTTGGATCTGGCAGAAGTCCTGTGCTGAACTTATTTTTATCAGTTAGCAGCCCACTTCGTGGCCGAGAGTTCTGTGCAGGAACGGTGGGTCTTTTCTGTGGAAAGCTAAACTCACCCCTCCAAGTTCCTGATGTCATTTTGCAGGGGGTGTTTGGCAGTCTAAGGGCAGCTAGGGTTTCAGCTTCATGGCAGCTTGGTTGTGGGAGTAAGTACACTGTTCAGAATTCTAAGTGGCAGAAGCCCACTCCCGGGCACAGAGCTCTGTGCAGGAACAGTGGCTCTCTTCTGTGGAAAGCTATACTCACCGACTAAGTTCCTAATGTCAGGTTGTAGGAGACATTGGGCACTCCAAGGACAGTTAGGGTTCCAGCTTCTGGGAGGTTGGATCTGGCAGATATCCTGTGCTGAATTTATTTTTAGCAGGCAGTCGCCCTCTCTGGGTCAGGGGGCTCTGTGCAGGAAGCGTTGCTCCTTTTCTGTGGGAATCTGGACTCACCGCATGAGGTTCCTAATGTCAGGTTGTAGGAGACATTTGGCACTCCAAGGACAGTTAGGTTTCCAGCTTCTGGGAGCTTGGCTATGGGAGAAGTGCAGCAGTGTTCAGAATTCTAAGTGGCAGAAGCCCACTCCCGGGCACAGAGCTCTGTGCAGGAACAGTGGCTCTCTTCTGTGGGAAGCTAAACTCACCCCCCGAAGTTCCTAATGTCAGGTTGTAGGAGACATTTGGCACTCCAAGGACAGTTAGGGTTCCAGCTTCTGAGAGCTTGTTCTGGGAGTAATGTGCACTGTTCAGAATTCTAAGTGGCAGAAGCCCACTCCGAGGCAGAGAGCTCTGTGCAGGAACGGTGGGTCTTTTCTGTGGGAAACTAAACTCACCCCAGCAGGTTCCTGATGTCAGGCTGTAGGAGACATTTGGCACTCCAAGGATAGTAAGGGTTCCATCTTCTGGATGCTTGGATCTTGCAGAAGTCCTGTGCTGAACTTATTTTTATCAGTTAGCAGCCCACTCCGTGGCCGAGAGTTCTGTGCAGGAACGGTGGGTCTTTTCTGTGGAAAGCTAAACTCACCCCTCCAAGTTCCTGATGTCAGTTTGCAGGGGGTGTTTGGCAGTCTAAGGGCAGCTAGGGTTTCAGCTTCATGGCAGCTTGGTTGTGGGAGTAAGTACACTGTTCAGAATTCTAAGTGGCAGAAGCCCACTCCCGGGCACAGAGCTCTGTGCAGGAACAGTGGCTCTCTTCTGTGGGAAGCTAAACTCACCGACTAAGTTCCTAATGTCAGGTCGTAGGAGACATTTGGCACTCCAAGGACAGTTAGGGTTCCAGCTTCTGGGAGCTTGGTTCTGCGAGTAATGTGCACTGTTCTGAATTCTAAGTGGCAGAAGCCCACTCCCGGGCACAGAGCTCTGTGCAGGAACTGTGGGTCTCTTCCGTGGGAAGCTAAACTCACCCCCTGAAGTTCCTAATGTCAGGTCGTAGGAGACATTTGGCACTCGCAGGACAGTTAGGGTTCCAGCTTCTGGGAGCTTGGATATGGGAGAAGTGCGGCAGTGTTCAGAATTCTAAGTGGCAGAAGCCCACTCCCGGGCACAGAGCTCTGTGCAGGAACCGTGGGTCTTTTCTGTGGAAAGCTATACTCACCGACTAAGTTCCTAATGTCAGGTCGTCGGAGACATTGGGCACTCCAAGGACAGTTAGGGTTCCAGCTTCTGACAGCTTAGTTCTGGGAGTAATGTGCACTGTTCAGAATTCTAAGTGGCAGAAGCCCACTCCCTGGCACAGAGCTCTGTGCAGGAACTGTGGGTTATTTCTGTGGGAGACTAAACTCACCCCAGCAGGTTCCTGATGTCAGGCTGTAGGAGACATTGGGCACTCCAAGGACAGTTAGGGTTCCAGCTTCTGGGAGGTTGGATCTGGCAGATATCCTGTGCTGAATTTATTTTTAGCAGGCAGTCGCCCTCTCTGGGTCAGGGGGCTCTGTGCAGGAAGCGTTGCTCCTTTTCTGTGGGAATCTGGACTCACCGCATGAGGTTCCTAATGTCAGGTTGTAGGAGACATTTGGCACTCCAAGGACAGTTAGGTTTCCAGCTTCTGGGAGCTTGGCTATGGGAGAAGTGCAGCAGTGTTCAGAATTCTAAGTGGCAGAAGCCCACTCCTGGGCACAGAGCTCTGTGCAGGAACGGTGGGTCTTTTCTGTGGGAAACTAAACTCACCCCAGCAGGTTCCTGATGTCAGGCTGTAGGAGACATTTGGCACTCGCAGGACAGTTACGGTTCCATCTTCTGGATGCTTGGATCTGGCAGAAGTCCTGTGCTGAACTTATTTTTATCAGTTAGCAGCCCACTCCGTGGCCGAGAGTTCTGTGCAGGAACGGTGGGTCTTTTCTGTGGAAAGCTAAACTCACCCCTCCAAGTTCCTGATGTCAGTTTGCAGGGGGTGTTTGGCAGTCTAAGGGCAGCTAGGGTTTCAGCTTCATGGCAGCTTGGTTGTGGGAGTAAGTACACTGTTCAGAATTCTAAGTGGCAGAAGCCCACTCCCGGACACAGAGCTCTGTGCAGGAACTGTGGGTCTCTTCCGTGGGAAGCTAAACTCACCCCCCGAAGTTCCTAATGTCAGGTCGTAGGAGACATTTGGCACTCGCAGGACAGTTAGGGTTCCAGCTTCTGGGAGCTTGGATATGGGAGAAGTGCGGCAGTGTTCAGAATTCTAAGTGGCAGAAGCCCACTCCCGGGCACAGAGCTCTGTGCAGGAACCGTGGGTCTTTTCTGTGGAAAGCTAAACTCACCCCTCCAAGTTCCTGATGTCAGTTTGCAGGGGGTGTTTGGCAGTCGAAGGGCAGCTAGGGTTTCAGCTTCATGGCAGCTTGGTTGTGGGAGTAAGTACACTGTTCAGAATTCTAAGTGGCAGAAGCCCACTCCGGGGCACAGAGCTCTGTGCAGGAACAGTGGCTCTCTTCTGTGGGAAGCTATACTCAACCCCCAAAGTTCCTAATGTCAGGTTGTAGGAGACATTGGGCACTCCAAGGACAGTTAGGGTTCCAGCTTCTGACAGCTTGGTTCTGGGAGTAATGTGCACTGTTCAGAATTCTAAGTGGCAGAAGCCCACTCCCGGGCACAGAGCTCTGTGCAGGAACAGTGGCTCTCTTCTGTGGGAAGCTATACTCACCGACTAAGTTCCTAATGTCAGGTCGTCGGAGACATTGGGCACTCCAAGGACAGTTAGGGTTCCAGCTTCTGACAGCTTGGTTCTGGGAGTAATGTGCACTGTTCAGAATTCTAAGTGGCAGAAGCCCACTCCCGGGCACAGAGCTCTGTGCAGGAACAGTGGCTCTCTTCTGTGGGAAGCTAAACTCACCCCTCGAAGTTCCTAATGTCAGGTTGTAGGAGACATTGGGCACTCCAAGGACAGTTAGGGTTCCAGCTTCATGGCAGCTTGGATATGGGAGAAGTGCAGCAGTGTTCAGAATTCTAAGTGGCAGAAGCCCACTCCGAGGCACAGAGCTCTGTGCAGGAACTGTGGGTCTTTTCTGTGGGAAACTAAACTCACCCCAGCAGGTTCCTGATGTCAGGCTGTAGGAGACATTTGGCACTCGCAGGACAGTCAGGGTTCCAGCTTCTGCATGCTTGGATCTGGCGAAAGTCCTGTGCTGAACTTATTTTTATCAGTTAGCAGCCCACTCCGTGGCCGAGAGTTCTGTGCAGGAACCGTGGGTCTTTTCTGTGGAAACCTAAACTCACCACTCCAGGTTCCTGATGTCAGTTTGCAGGGGATGTTTGGCAGTCTAAGGGCAGCTAGGGTTTCAGCTTCATGGCAGCTTGGTTGTGAAAGTAAGTACGCTGTTCAGAATTCTAAGTGGCAGAAGCCCACTCGCGGGCACAGAGCTCTGTGCAGGAACAGTGGCTCTCTTCTGTGGGAAGCTAAACTCACCCCCCGAAGGTCCTAATGTCAGGTCGTAGGAGACATTTGGCACTTGCAGGACAGTTAGGGTTCCAGCTTCTGACAGCTTGGTTCTGGGAGTAATGTGCACTGTTCAGAATTCTAAGTGGCAGAAGCCCACTCCCGGGCACAGAGCTCTGTGCAGGAACAGTGGCTCTCTTCTGTGGGAAGCTGAACTCACCCCCCGAAGTTCCTAATGTCAGGTTGTAGGAGACATTTGGCACTCGCAGGACAGTTACGGTTCCAGCTTCTTGGAGCTTGGCTATGGGAGAAGTGCAGCAGTGTTCAGAATTCTAAGTGGCAGAAGCCCACTCCGAGGCACAGAGCTCTGTGCAGGAACTGTGGGTCTTTTCTGTGGGAAACTAAACTCACCCCAGCAGGTTCCTGATGTCAGGCTGTAGGAGACATTTGGCACTCCAAGGACAGTTAGGGTTCCAGCTTCTACATGCTTGGATCTGGCGAAAGTCCTGTGCTGAACTTATTTTTATCAGTTAGCAGCCCACTCCGTGGCCGAGAGTTCTGTGCAGGAACGGTGGGTCTTTTCTGTGGAAAGCTAAACTCACCCCTCCAAGTTCCTGATGTCATTTTGCAGGGGGTGTTTGGCAGTCTAAGGGCAGCTAGGGTTTCAGCTTCATGGCAGCTTGGTTCTGGGAGTAATGTGCACTGTTCAGAATTCTAAGTGGCAGAAGCCCACTCCAGGGCACAGAGCTCTGTGCAGGAACAGTGGCTCTCTTCTGTGGGAAGCTAAACTCACCCCCCGAAGTTCCTAATGTCAGGTCGAAGGGAGACATTTGGCACTCGCAGGACAGTTAGGGTTCCAGCTTCTGGGAGCTTGGATATGGGAGAAGTGCAGCAGTGTTCAGAATTCTAAGTGGCAGAAGCCCACTCCGGGGCACAGAGCTCTGTGCAGGAACGGTGGCTGTCTTTCTTGGGAACCTATACTCCCCCCATCAGGCTCCTGATGTCAGTTTATAGGATAGATTTGGCACTCGCAGGATAGTAAGGGTTCCAGTTTCTGTGAGCTTGGATCTGACAGATATCCTGTGCTGAATTTTTTTTCAGCAGGCAGTAGCCCTCTCTGGGTCAGAGGGCTCTGTGCAGGAAGCGTTGCCCCTTTTCTGTGGGATCTGGACTCACCGCATCAGGTTCCTAATGTCAGGTTGTAGGAGACATTTGACACTCCAAGGACAGTTAGGGTTCCAGCTTCTGGGAGCTTGGATATGGGAGAAGTGCAGCAGTGTTCAGAATTCTAAGTGGCAGAAGCCCACTCCGGGGCACAGAGCTCTGTGCAGGAACGGTGGGTCTTTTCTGTGGGAAACTAAACTCACCCCAGCAGGTTCCTGATGTCAGGCTGTAGGAGACATTTGGCACTCCAAGGACAGTAAGGGTTCCAGCTTCTGGATGCTTGGATCTGGCAGAAGTCCTGTGCTGAACTTATTTTTATCAGTTAGCAGCCCATTCCGTGGCCGAGAGTTCTGTGCAGGAACGGTGGGTCTTTTCTGTGGAAACCTAAACTCACCCCTCCAAGTTCCTGATGTCAGTTTGCAGGGGGTGTTTGGCAGTCTAAGGGCAGCTAGGGTTTCAGCTTCATGGCAGCTTGGTTGTGGGAGTAAGTACACTGTTCAGAATTCTAAGTGGCAGAAGCCCACTCCGGGGCACAGAGCTCTGTGCATGAACAGTGGCTCTCTTCTGTGGGAAGCTAAACTCACCCCTCGAAGTTCCTAATGTCAGGTTGTAGGAGACATTGGGCACTCCAAGGACAGTTAGGGTTCCAGCTTCATGGCAGCTTGGATATGGGAGAAGTGCAGCAGTGTTCAGAATTCTAAGTGGCAGAAGCCCACTCCGAGGCACAGAGCTCTGTGCAGGAACTGTGGGTCTTTTCTGTGGGAAACTAAACTCACCCCAGCAGGTTCCTGATGTCAGGCTGTAGGAGACATTTGGCACTCGCAGGACAGTTAGGGTTCCAGCTTCTGCATGCTTGGATCTGGCGAAAGTCCTGTGCTGAACTTATTTTTATCAGTTAGCAGCCCACTCCGTGGCCGAGAGTTCTGTGCAGGAACCGTGGGTCTTTTCTGTGGAAAGCTAAACTCACCACTCCAGGTTCCTGATGTCAGTTTGCAGGGGATGTTTGGCAGTCTAAGGGCAGCTAGGGTTTCAGCTTCATGGCAGCTTGGTTGTGAAAGTAAGTACACTGTTCAGAATTCTAAGTGGCAGAAGCCCACTCGCGGGCACAGAGCTCTGTGCAGGAACAGTGGCTCTCTTCTGTGGGAAGCTAAACTCACCGACTAAGTTCCTAATGTCAGGTCGTAGGAGACATTTGGCACTCCAAGGACAGTTAGGGTTCCAGCTTCTGGGAGCTTGGTTCTGCGAGTAATGTGCACTGTTCTGAATTCTAAGTGGCAGAAGCCCACTCCCGGGCACAGAGCTCTGTGCAGGAACTGTGGGTCTCTTCCGTGGGAAGCTAAACTCACCCCCTGAAGTTCCTAATGTCAGGTCGTAGGAGACATTTGGCACTCGCAGGACAGTTAGGGTTCCAGCTTCTGGGAGCTTGGATATGGGAGAAGTGCGGCAGTGTTCAGAATTCTAAGTGGCAGAAGCCCACTCCCGGGCACAGAGCTCTGTGCAGGAACCGTGGGTCTTTTCTGTGGAAAGCTATACTCACCGACTAAGTTCCTAATGTCAGGTCGTCGGAGACATTGGGCACTCCAAGGACAGTTAGGGTTCCAGCTTCTGACAGCTTAGTTCTGGGAGTAATGTGCACTGTTCAGAATTCTAAGTGGCAGAAGCCCACTCCCTGGCACAGAGCTCTGTGCAGGAACTGTGGGTTATTTCTGTGGGAGACTAAACTCACCCCAGCAGGTTCCTGATGTCAGGCTGTAGGAGACATTGGGCACTCCAAGGACAGTTAGGGTTCCAGCTTCTGGGAGGTTGGATCTGGCAGATATCCTGTGCTGAATTTATTTTTAGCAGGCAGTCGCCCTCTCTGGGTCAGGGGGCTCTGTGCAGGAAGCGTTGCTCCTTTTCTGTGGGAATCTGGACTCACCGCATGAGGTTCCTAATGTCAGGTTGTAGGAGACATTTGGCACTCCAAGGACAGTTAGGTTTCCAGCTTCTGGGAGCTTGGCTATGGGAGAAGTGCAGCAGTGTTCAGAATTCTAAGTGGCAGAAGCCCACTCCTGGGCACAGAGCTCTGTGCAGGAACGGTGGGTCTTTTCTGTGGGAAACTAAACTCACCCCAGCAGGTTCCTGATGTCAGGCTGTAGGAGACATTTGGCACTCGCAGGACAGTTACGGTTCCATCTTCTGGATGCTTGGATCTGGCAGAAGTCCTGTGCTGAACTTATTTTTATCAGTTAGCAGCCCACTCCGTGGCCGAGAGTTCTGTGCAGGAACGGTGGGTCTTTTCTGTGGAAAGCTAAACTCACCCCTCCAAGTTCCTGATGTCAGTTTGCAGGGGGTGTTTGGCAGTCTAAGGGCAGCTAGGGTTTCAGCTTCATGGCAGCTTGGTTGTGGGAGTAAGTACACTGTTCAGAATTCTAAGTGGCAGAAGCCCACTCCCGGGCACAGAGCTCTGTGCAGGAACTGTGGGTCTCTTCCGTGGGAAGCTAAACTCACCCCCCGAAGTTCCTAATGTCAGGTCGTAGGAGACATTTGGCACTCGCAGGACAGTTAGGGTTCCAGCTTCTGGGAGCTTGGATATGGGAGAAGTGCGGCAGTGTTCAGAATTCTAAGTGGCAGAAGCCCACTCCCGGGCACAGAGCTCTGTGCAGGAACCGTGGGTCTTTTCTGTGGAAAGCTAAACTCACCCCTCCAAGTTCCTGATGTCAGTTTGCAGGGGGTGTTTGGCAGTCGAAGGGCAGCTAGGGTTTCAGCTTCATGGCAGCTTGGTTGTGGGAGTAAGTACACTGTTCAGAATTCTAAGTGGCAGAAGCCCACTCCGGGGCACAGAGCTCTGTGCAGGAACAGTGGCTCTCTTCTGTGGGAAGCTATACTCAACCCCCAAAGTTCCTAATGTCAGGTTGTAGGAGACATTGGGCACTCCAAGGACAGTTAGGGTTCCAGCTTCTGACAGCTTGGTTCTGGGAGTAATGTGCACTGTTCAGAATTCTAAGTGGCAGAAGCCCACTCCCGGGCACAGAGCTCTGTGCAGGAACAGTGGCTCTCTTCTGTGGGAAGCTATACTCACCGACTAAGTTCCTAATGTCAGGTCGTCGGAGACATTGGGCACTCCAAGGACAGTTAGGGTTCCAGCTTCTGACAGCTTGGTTCTGGGAGTAATGTGCACTGTTCAGAATTCTAAGTGGCAGAAGCCCATTCCCTGGCTCAGAGCTCTGTGCAGGAACTGTGGGTTATTTCTGTGGGAGACTAAACTCACCCCAGCAGGTTCCTGATGTCAGGCTGTAGGAGACATTTGGCACTCCAAGGACAGTAAGGGTTCCAGCTCCTGGATGCTTGGATCTGGCAGAAGTCCTGTGCTGAACTTATTTTTATCAGTTAGCAGCCCACTCCGTGGCCGAGAGTTCTGTGCAGGAACGGTGGGTCTTTTCTGTGGAAAGCTAAACTCACCCCTCCAAGTTCCTGATGTCAGTTTGCAGGGGGTGTTTGGCAGTCTAAGGGCAGCTAGGGTTTCAGCTTCATGGCAGCTTGGTTGTGGGAGTAAGTACACTGTTCAGAATTCTAAGTGGCAGAAGCCCACTCCCGGGCACAGAGCTCTGTGCAGGAACAGTGGCTCTCTTCTGTGGGAAGCTAAACTCACCCCTCGAAGTTCCTAATGTCAGGTTGTAGGAGACATTGGGCACTCCAAGGACAGTTAGGGTTCCAGCTTCATGGCAGCTTGGATATGGGAGAAGTGCAGCAGTGTTCAGAATTCTAAGTGGCAGAAGCCCACTCCGAGGCACAGAGCTCTGTGCAGGAACTGTGGGTCTTTTCTGTGGGAAACTAAACTCACCCCAGCAGGTTCCTGATGTCAGGCTGTAGGAGACATTTGGCACTCGCAGGACAGTCAGGGTTCCAGCTTCTGCATGCTTGGATCTGGCGAAAGTCCTGTGCTGAACTTATTTTTATCAGTTAGCAGCCCACTCCGTGGCCGAGAGTTCTGTGCAGGAACCGTGGGTCTTTTCTGTGGAAAGCTAAACTCACCACTCCAGGTTCCTGATGTCAGTTTGCAGGGGATGTTTGGCAGTCTAAGGGCAGCTAGGGTTTCAGCTTCATGGCAGCTTGGTTGTGAAAGTAAGTACGCTGTTCAGAATTCTAAGTGGCAGAAGCCCACTCGCGGGCACAGAGCTCTGTGCAGGAACAGTGGCTCTCTTCTGTGGGAAGCTAAACTCACCCCCCGAAGGTCCTAATGTCAGGTCGTAGGAGACATTTGGCACTTGCAGGACAGTTAGGGTTCCAGCTTCTGACAGCTTGGTTCTGGGAGTAATGTGCACTGTTCAGAATTCTAAGTGGCAGAAGCCCACTCCCGGGCACAGAGCTCTGTGCAGGAACAGTGGCTCTCTTCTGTGGGAAGCTGAACTCACCCCCCGAAGTTCCTAATGTCAGGTTGTAGGAGACATTTGGCACTCGCAGGACAGTTACGGTTCCAGCTTCTGGGAGCTTGGCTATGGGAGAAGTGCAGCAGTGTTCAGAATTCTAAGTGGCAGAAGCCCACTCCGAGGCACAGAGCTCTGTGCAGGAACTGTGGGTCTTTTCTGTGGGAAACTAAACTCACCCCAGCAGGTTCCTGATGTCAGGCTGTAGGAGACATTTGGCACTCCAAGGACAGTTAGGGTTCCAGCTTCTACATGCTTGGATCTGGCGAAAGTCCTGTGCTGAACTTATTTTTATCAGTTAGCAGCCCACTCCGTGGCCGAGAGTTCTGTGCAGGAACGGTGGGTCTTTTCTGTGGAAAGCTAAACTCACCCCTCCAAGTTCCTGATGTCATTTTGCAGGGGGTGTTTGGCAGTCTAAGGGCAGCTAGGGTTTCAGCTTCATGGCAGCTTGGTTGTGGGAGTAAGTACACTGTTCAGAATTCTAAGTGGCAGAAGCCCACTCCCGGGCACAGAGCTCTGTGCAGGAACAGTGGCTCTCTTCTGTGGGAAGCTAAACTCACCCCCCGAAGTTCCTAATGTCAGGTTGTAGGAGACATTGGGCACTCCAAGGACAGTTAGGGTTCCAGCTTCTGACAGCTTGGTTCTGGGAGTAATGTGCACTGTTCAGAATTCTAAGTGGCAGAAGCCCACTCCAGGGCACAGAGCTCTGTGCAGGAACAGTGGCTCTCTTCTGTGGGAAGCTAAACTCACCCCCCGAAGTTCCTAATGTCAGGTCGAAGGGAGACATTTGGCACTCGCAGGACAGTTAGGGTTCCAGCTTCTGGGAGCTTGGATATGGGAGAAGTGCAGCAGTGTTCAGAATTCTAAGTGGCAGAAGCCCACTCCGGGGCACAGAGCTCTGTGCAGGAACGGTGGCTGTCTTTCTTGGGAACCTAAACTCCCCCCATCAGGCTCCTGATGTCAGTTTATAGGATAGATTTGGCACTCGCAGGATAGTAAGGGTTCCAGTTTCTGTGAGCTTGGATCTGACAGATATCCTGTGCTGAATTTTTTTTCAGCAGGCAGTAGCCCTCTCTGGGTCAGAGGGCTCTGTGCAGGAAGCGTTGCCCCTTTTCTGTGGGATCTGGACTCACCGCATCAGGTTCCTAATGTCAGGTTGTAGGAGACATTTGACACTCCAAGGACAGTTAGGGTTCCAGCTTCTGGGAGCTTGGATATGGGAGAAGTGCAGCAGTGTTCAGAATTCTAAGTGGCAGAAGCCCACTCCGGGGCACAGAGCTCTGTGCAGGAACGGTGGGTCTTTTCTGTGGGAAACTAAACTCACCCCAGCAGGTTCCTGATGTCAGGCTGTAGGAGACATTTGGCACTCCAAGGACAGTAAGGGTTCCAGCTTCTGGATGCTTGGATCTGGCAGAAGTCCTGTGCTGAACTTATTTTTATCAGTTAGCAGCCCATTCCGTGGCCGAGAGTTCTGTGCAGGAACGGTGGGTCTTTTCTGTGGAAAGCTAAACTCACCCCTCCAAGTTCCTGATGTCAGTTTGCAGGGGGTGTTTGGCAGTCTAAGGGCAGCTAGGGTTTCAGCTTCATGGCAGCTTGGTTGTGGGAGTAAGTACACTGTTCAGAATTCTAAGTGGCAGAAGCCCACTCCGAGGCACAGAGCTCTGTGCATGAACAGTGGCTCTCTTCTGTGGGAAGCTAAACTCACCCCTCGAAGTTCCTAATGTCAGGTTGTAGGAGACATTGGGCACTCCAAGGACAGTTAGGGTTCCAGCTTCATGGCAGCTTGGATATGGGAGAAGTGCAGCAGTGTTCAGAATTCTAAGTGGCAGAAGCCCACTCCGAGGCACAGAGCTCTGTGCAGGAACTGTGGGTCTTTTCTGTGGGAAACTAAACTCACCCCAGCAGGTTCCTGATGTCAGGCTGTAGGAGACATTTGGCACTCGCAGGACAGTTAGGGTTCCAGCTTCTGCATGCTTGGATCTGGCGAAAGTCCTGTGCTGAACTTATTTTTATCAGTTAGCAGCCCACTCCGTGGCCGAGAGTTCTGTGCAGGAACCGTGGGTCTTTTCTGTGGAAAGCTAAACTCACCACTCCAGGTTCCTGATGTCAGTTTGCAGGGGATGTTTGGCAGTCTAAGGGCAGCTAGGGTTTCAGCTTCATGGCAGCTTGGTTGTGAAAGTAAGTACACTGTTCAGAATTCTAAGTGGCAGAAGCCCACTCGCGGGCATAGAGCTCTGTGCAGGAACAGTGGCTCTCTTCTGTGGGAAGCTAAACTCACCCCCCGAAGGTCCTAATGTCAGGTTGTAGGAGACATTTGGCACTCGCAGGACAGTTACGGTTCCAGCTTCTGGGAGCTTGGCTATGGGAGAAGTGCAGCAGTGTTCAGAATTCTAAGTGGCAGAAGCCCACTCCTGGGCACAGAGCTCTGTGCAGGAACGGTGGGTCTTTTCTGTGGGAAACTAAACTCACCCCAGCAGGTTCCTGATGTCAGGCTGTAGGAGACATTTGGCACTCCAAGGACAGTAAGGGTTCCAGCTTCTGGATGCTTGGATCTGGCAGAAGTCCTGTGCTGAACTTATTTTTATCAGTTAGCAGCCCACTCCGTGGCAGAGAGTTCTGTGCTGGAACGGTGGGTCTTTTCTGTGGAAAGCTAAACTCACCCCTCCAAGTTCCTGATGTCAGTTTTCAGGGGGTGTTTGGCAGTCTAAGGGCAGCTAGGGTTTCAGCTTCATGGCAGCTTGGTTGTGGGAGTAAGTGCACTGTTCAGAATTCTAAGTGGCAGAAGCCCACTCCCGGGCACAGAGCTCTGTGCAGGAACGGTGGGTCTCTTCTGTGGGAAGCTAAACTCACCCCCCGAAGTTCCTAATATCAGGTTGTAGGAGACATTGGGCACTCCAAGGACAGTTAGGGTTCCAGCTTCATGGCAGCTTGGATATGGGAGAAGTGCAGCAGTGTTCAGAATTCTAAGTGGCAGAAGCCCACTCCCGGGCACAGAGCTCTGTGCAGGAACTGTGGGTCTTTTCTGTGGGAAACTAAACTCACCCCAGCAGGTTCCTGATGTCAGGCTGTAGGAGACATTTGGCACTCCAAGGACAGTATGGGTTCCAGCTTCTGGATGCTTGGATCTGGCGAAAGTCCTGTGCTGAACTTATTTTTATCAGTTAGCAGCCCACTCCGTGGCCGAGAGTTCTGTGCAGGAACGGTGGGTCTTTTCTGTGGAAAGCTAAACTCACCCCTCCAAGTTCCTGATGTCAGTTTGCAGGGGGTGTTTGGCAGTCTAAGGGCAGCTAGGGTTTCAGCTTCATGGCAGCTTGGTTGTGGGAGTAAGTACACTGTTCAGAATTCTAAGTGGCAGAAGCCCACTCCGGGGCACAGAGCTCTGTGCATGAACAGTGGCTCTCTTCTGTGGGAAGCTAAACTCACCCCTCGAAGTTCCTAATGTCAGGTTGTAGGAGACATTGGGCACTCCAAGGACAGTTAGGGTTCCAGCTTCATGGCAGCTTGGATATGGGAGAAGTGCAGCAGTGTTCAGAATTCTAAGTGGCAGAAGCCCACTCCGAGGCACAGAGCTCTGTGCAGGAACTGTGGGTCTTTTCTGTGGGAAACTAAACTCACCCCAGCAGGTTCCTGATGTCAGGCTGTAGGAGACATTTGGCACTCGCAGGACAGTTAGGGTTCCAGCTTCTGCATGCTTGGATCTGGCGAAAGTCCTGTGCTGAACTTATTTTTATCAGTTAGCAGCCCACTCCGTGGCCGAGAGTTCTGTGCAGGAACCGTGGGTCTTTTCTGTGGAAAGCTAAACTCACCACTCCAGGTTCCTGATGTCAGTTTGCAGGGGATGTTTGGCAGTCTAAGGGCAGCTAGGGTTTCAGCTTCATGGCAGCTTGGTTGTGAAAGTAAGTACACTGTTCAGAATTCTAAGTGGCAGAAGCCCACTCGCGGGCACAGAGCTCTGTGCAGGAACAGTGGCTCTCTTCTGTGGGAAGCTAAACTCACCGACTAAGTTCCTAATGTCAGGTCGTAGGAGACATTTGGCACTCCAAGGACAGTTAGGGTTCCAGCTTCTGGGAGCTTGGTTCTGCGAGTAATGTGCACTGTTCTGAATTCTAAGTGGCAGAAGCCCACTCCCGGGCACAGAGCTCTGTGCAGGAACTGTGGGTCTCTTCCGTGGGAAGCTAAACTCACCCCCTGAAGTTCCTAATGTCAGGTCGTAGGAGACATTTGGCACTCGCAGGACAGTTAGGGTTCCAGCTTCTGGGAGCTTGGATATGGGAGAAGTGCGGCAGTGTTCAGAATTCTAAGTGGCAGAAGCCCACTCCCGGGCACAGAGCTCTGTGCAGGAACCGTGGGTCTTTTCTGTGGAAAGCTATACTCACCGACTAAGTTCCTAATGTCAGGTCGTCGGAGACATTGGGCACTCCAAGGACAGTTAGGGTTCCAGCTTCTGACAGCTTAGTTCTGGGAGTAATGTGCACTGTTCAGAATTCTAAGTGGCAGAAGCCCACTCCCTGGCACAGAGCTCTGTGCAGGAACTGTGGGTTATTTCTGTGGGAGACTAAACTCACCCCAGCAGGTTCCTGATGTCAGGCTGTAGGAGACATTGGGCACTCCAAGGACAGTTAGGGTTCCAGCTTCTGGGAGGTTGGATCTGGCAGATATCCTGTGCTGAATTTATTTTTAGCAGGCAGTCGCCCTCTCTGGGTCAGGGGGCTCTGTGCAGGAAGCGTTGCTCCTTTTCTGTGGGAATCTGGACTCACCGCATGAGGTTCCTAATGTCAGGTTGTAGGAGACATTTGGCACTCCAAGGACAGTTAGGTTTCCAGCTTCTGGGAGCTTGGCTATGGGAGAAGTGCAGCAGTGTTCAGAATTCTAAGTGGCAGAAGCCCACTCCTGGGCACAGAGCTCTGTGCAGGAACGGTGGGTCTTTTCTGTGGGAAACTAAACTCACCCCAGCAGGTTCCTGATGTCAGGCTGTAGGAGACATTTGGCACTCGCAGGACAGTTACGGTTCCATCTTCTGGATGCTTGGATCTGGCAGAAGTCCTGTGCTGAACTTATTTTTATCAGTTAGCAGCCCACTCCGTGGCCGAGAGTTCTGTGCAGGAACGGTGGGTCTTTTCTGTGGAAAGCTAAACTCACCCCTCCAAGTTCCTGATGTCAGTTTGCAGGGGGTGTTTGGCAGTCTAAGGGCAGCTAGGGTTTCAGCTTCATGGCAGCTTGGTTGTGGGAGTAAGTACACTGTTCAGAATTCTAAGTGGCAGAAGCCCACTCCCGGGCACAGAGCTCTGTGCAGGAACTGTGGGTCTCTTCCGTGGGAAGCTAAACTCACCCCCCGAAGTTCCTAATGTCAGGTCGTAGGAGACATTTGGCACTCGCAGGACAGTTAGGGTTCCAGCTTCTGGGAGCTTGGATATGGGAGAAGTGCGGCAGTGTTCAGAATTCTAAGTGGCAGAAGCCCACTCCCGGGCACAGAGCTCTGTGCAGGAACCGTGGGTCTTTTCTGTGGAAAGCTAAACTCACCCCTCCAAGTTCCTGATGTCAGTTTGCAGGGGGTGTTTGGCAGTCGAAGGGCAGCTAGGGTTTCAGCTTCATGGCAGCTTGGTTGTGGGAGTAAGTACACTGTTCAGAATTCTAAGTGGCAGAAGCCCACTCCGGGGCACAGAGCTCTGTGCAGGAACAGTGGCTCTCTTCTGTGGGAAGCTATACTCAACCCCCAAAGTTCCTAATGTCAGGTTGTAGGAGACATTGGGCACTCCAAGGACAGTTAGGGTTCCAGCTTCTGACAGCTTGGTTCTGGGAGTAATGTGCACTGTTCAGAATTCTAAGTGGCAGAAGCCCACTCCCGGGCACAGAGCTCTGTGCAGGAACAGTGGCTCTCTTCTGTGGGAAGCTATACTCACCGACTAAGTTCCTAATGTCAGGTCGTCGGAGACATTGGGCACTCCAAGGACAGTTAGGGTTCCAGCTTCTGACAGCTTGGTTCTGGGAGTAATGTGCACTGTTCAGAATTCTAAGTGGCAGAAGCCCATTCCCTGGCTCAGAGCTCTGTGCAGGAACTGTGGGTTATTTCTGTGGGAGACTAAACTCACCCCAGCAGGTTCCTGATGTCAGGCTGTAGGAGACATTTGGCACTCCAAGGACAGTAAGGGTTCCAGCTCCTGGATGCTTGGATCTGGCAGAAGTCCTGTGCTGAACTTATTTTTATCAGTTAGCAGCCCACTCCGTGGCCGAGAGTTCTGTGCAGGAACGGTGGGTCTTTTCTGTGGAAAGCTAAACTCACCCCTCCAAGTTCCTGATGTCAGTTTGCAGGGGGTGTTTGGCAGTCTAAGGGCAGCTAGGGTTTCAGCTTCATGGCAGCTTGGTTGTGGGAGTAAGTACACTGTTCAGAATTCTAAGTGGCAGAAGCCCACTCCCGGGCACAGAGCTCTGTGCAGGAACAGTGGCTCTCTTCTGTGGGAAGCTAAACTCACCCCTCGAAGTTCCTAATGTCAGGTTGTAGGAGACATTGGGCACTCCAAGGACAGTTAGGGTTCCAGCTTCATGGCAGCTTGGATATGGGAGAAGTGCAGCAGTGTTCAGAATTCTAAGTGGCAGAAGCCCACTCCGAGGCACAGAGCTCTGTGCAGGAACTGTGGGTCTTTTCTGTGGGAAACTAAACTCACCCCAGCAGGTTCCTGATGTCAGGCTGTAGGAGACATTTGGCACTCGCAGGACAGTCAGGGTTCCAGCTTCTGCATGCTTGGATCTGGCGAAAGTCCTGTGCTGAACTTATTTTTATCAGTTAGCAGCCCACTCCGTGGCCGAGAGTTCTGTGCAGGAACCGTGGGTCTTTTCTGTGGAAAGCTAAACTCACCACTCCAGGTTCCTGATGTCAGTTTGCAGGGGATGTTTGGCAGTCTAAGGGCAGCTAGGGTTTCAGCTTCACGGCAGCTTGGTTGTGAAAGTAAGTACGCTGTTCAGAATTCTAAGTGGCAGAAGCCCACTCGCGGGCACAGAGCTCTGTGCAGGAACAGTGGCTCTCTTCTGTGGGAAGCTAAACTCACCCCCCGAAGGTCCTAATGTCAGGTCGTAGGAGACATTTGGCACTTGCAGGACAGTTAGGGTTCCAGCTTCTGACAGCTTGGTTCTGGGAGTAATGTGCACTGTTCAGAATTCTAAGTGGCAGAAGCCCACTCCCGGGCACAGAGCTCTGTGCAGGAACAGTGGCTCTCTTCTGTGGGAAGCTGAACTCACCCCCCGAAGTTCCTAATGTCAGGTTGTAGGAGACATTTGGCACTCGCAGGACAGTTACGGTTCCAGCTTCTGGGAGCTTGGCTATGGGAGAAGTGCAGCAGTGTTCAGAATTCTAAGTGGCAGAAGCCCACTCCGAGGCACAGAGCTCTGTGCAGGAACTGTGGGTCTTTTCTGTGGGAAACTAAACTCACCCCAGCAGGTTCCTGATGTCAGGCTGTAGGAGACATTTGGCACTCCAAGGACAGTTAGGGTTCCAGCTTCTACATGCTTGGATCTGGCGAAAGTCCTGTGCTGAACTTATTTTTATCAGTTAGCAGCCCACTCCGTGGCCGAGAGTTCTGTGCAGGAACGGTGGGTCTTTTCTGTGGAAAGCTAAACTCACCCCTCCAAGTTCCTGATGTCATTTTGCAGGGGGTGTTTGGCAGTCTAAGGGCAGCTAGGGTTTCAGCTTCATGGCAGCTTGGTTGTGGGAGTAAGTACACTGTTCAGAATTCTAAGTGGCAGAAGCCCACTCCCGGGCACAGAGCTCTGTGCAGGAACAGTGGCTCTCTTCTGTGGGAAGCTAAACTCACCCCCCGAAGTTCCTAATGTCAGGTTGTAGGAGACATTGGGCACTCCAAGGACAGTTAGGGTTCCAGCTTCTGACAGCTTGGTTCTGGGAGTAATGTGCACTGTTCAGAATTCTAAGTGGCAGAAGCCCACTCCAGGGCACAGAGCTCTGTGCAGGAACAGTGGCTCTCTTCTGTGGGAAGCTAAACTCACCCCCCGAAGTTCCTAATGTCAGGTCGAAGGGAGACATTTGGCACTCGCAGGACAGTTAGGGTTCCAGCTTCTGGGAGCTTGGATATGGGAGAAGTGCAGCAGTGTTCAGAATTCTAAGTGGCAGAAGCCCACTCCGGGGCACAGAGCTCTGTGCAGGAACGGTGGCTGTCTTTCTTGGGAACCTAAACTCCCCCCATCAGGCTCCTGATGTCAGTTTATAGGATAGATTTGGCACTCGCAGGATAGTAAGGGTTCCAGTTTCTGTGAGCTTGGATCTGACAGATATCCTGTGCTGAATTTTTTTTCAGCAGGCAGTAGCCCTCTCTGGGTCAGAGGGCTCTGTGCAGGAAGCGTTGCCCCTTTTCTGTGGGATCTGGACTCACCGCATCAGGTTCCTAATGTCAGGTTGTAGGAGACATTTGACACTCCAAGGACAGTTAGGGTTCCAGCTTCTGGGAGCTTGGATATGGGAGAAGTGCAGCAGTGTTCAGAATTCTAAGTGGCAGAAGCCCACTCCGGGGCACAGAGCTCTGTGCAGGAACGGTGGGTCTTTTCTGTGGGAAACTAAACTCACCCCAGCAGGTTCCTGATGTCAGGCTGTAGGAGACATTTGGCACTCCAAGGACAGTAAGGGTTCCAGCTTCTGGATGCTTGGATCTGGCAGAAGTCCTGTGCTGAACTTATTTTTATCAGTTAGCAGCCCATTCCGTGGCCGAGAGTTCTGTGCAGGAACGGTGGGTCTTTTCTGTGGAAAGCTAAACTCACCCCTCCAAGTTCCTGATGTCAGTTTGCAGGGGGTGTTTGGCAGTCTAAGGGCAGCTAGGGTTTCAGCTTCATGGCAGCTTGGTTGTGGGAGTAAGTACACTGTTCAGAATTCTAAGTGGCAGAAGCCCACTCCGAGGCACAGAGCTCTGTGCATGAACAGTGGCTCTCTTCTGTGGGAAGCTAAACTCACCCCTCGAAGTTCCTAATGTCAGGTTGTAGGAGACATTGGGCACTCCAAGGACAGTTAGGGTTCCAGCTTCATGGCAGCTTGGATATGGGAGAAGTGCAGCAGTGTTCAGAATTCTAAGTGGCAGAAGCCCACTCCGAGGCACAGAGCTCTGTGCAGGAACTGTGGGTCTTTTCTGTGGGAAACTAAACTCACCCCAGCAGGTTCCTGATGTCAGGCTGTAGGAGACATTTGGCACTCGCAGGACAGTTAGGGTTCCAGCTTCTGCATGCTTGGATCTGGCGAAAGTCCTGTGCTGAACTTATTTTTATCAGTTAGCAGCCCACTCCGTGGCCGAGAGTTCTGTGCAGGAACCGTGGGTCTTTTCTGTGGAAAGCTAAACTCACCACTCCAGGTTCCTGATGTCAGTTTGCAGGGGATGTTTGGCAGTCTAAGGGCAGCTAGGGTTTCAGCTTCATGGCAGCTTGGTTGTGAAAGTAAGTACACTGTTCAGAATTCTAAGTGGCAGAAGCCCACTCGCGGGCATAGAGCTCTGTGCAGGAACAGTGGCTCTCTTCTGTGGGAAGCTAAACTCACCCCCCGAAGGTCCTAATGTCAGGTTGTAGGAGACATTTGGCACTCGCAGGACAGTTACGGTTCCAGCTTCTGGGAGCTTGGCTATGGGAGAAGTGCAGCAGTGTTCAGAATTCTAAGTGGCAGAAGCCCACTCCTGGGCACAGAGCTCTGTGCAGGAACGGTGGGTCTTTTCTGTGGGAAACTAAACTCACCCCAGCAGGTTCCTGATGTCAGGCTGTAGGAGACATTTGGCACTCCAAGGACAGTAAGGGTTCCAGCTTCTGGATGCTTGGATCTGGCAGAAGTCCTGTGCTGAACTTATTTTTATCAGTTAGCAGCCCACTCCGTGGCAGAGAGTTCTGTGCTGGAACGGTGGGTCTTTTCTGTGGAAAGCTAAACTCACCCCTCCAAGTTCCTGATGTCAGTTTTCAGGGGGTGTTTGGCAGTCTAAGGGCAGCTAGGGTTTCAGCTTCATGGCAGCTTGGTTGTGGGAGTAAGTGCACTGTTCAGAATTCTAAGTGGCAGAAGCCCACTCCCGGGCACAGAGCTCTGTGCAGGAACGGTGGGTCTCTTCTGTGGGAAGCTAAACTCACCCCCCGAAGTTCCTAATATCAGGTTGTAGGAGACATTGGGCACTCCAAGGACAGTTAGGGTTCCAGCTTCATGGCAGCTTGGATATGGGAGAAGTGCAGCAGTGTTCAGAATTCTAAGTGGCAGAAGCCCACTCCCGGGCACAGAGCTCTGTGCAGGAACTGTGGGTCTTTTCTGTGGGAAACTAAACTCACCCCAGCAGGTTCCTGATGTCAGGCTGTAGGAGACATTTGGCACTCCAAGGACAGTATGGGTTCCAGCTTCTGGATGCTTGGATCTGGCGAAAGTCCTGTGCTGAACTTATTTTTATCAGTTAGCAGCCCACTCCGTGGCCGAGAGTTCTGTGCAGGAACGGTGGGTCTTTTCTGTGGAAAGCTAAACTCACCCCTCCAAGTTCCTGATGTCAGTTTGCAGGGGGTGTTTGGCAGTCTAAGGGCAGCTAGGGTTTCAGCTTCATGGCAGCTTGGTTGTGGGAGTAAGTACACTGTTCAGAATTCTAAGTGGCAGAAGCCCACTCCCGGGCACAGAGCTCTGTGCAGGAACAGTGGCTCTCTTCTGTGGGAAGCTATACTCACCGACTAAGTTCCTAATGTCAGGTCGTAGGAGACATTGGGCACTCCAAGGACAGTTAGGGTTCCAGCTTCTGGGAGCTTGGTTCTGCGAGTAATGTGCACTGTTCAGAATTCTAAGTGGCAGAAACCTACTCCGGGGCACAGAGCTCTGTGCAGGAACTGTGGGTCTCTTCCGTGGGAAGCTAAACTCACCCCCCGAAGTTCCTAATGTCAGGTCGTAGGAGACATTTGGCACTCGCAGGACAGTTAGGGTTCCAGCTTCTGGGAGCTTGGATATGGGAGAAGTGCGGCAGTGTTCAGAATTCTAAGTGGCAGAAGCCCACTCCCGGGCACAGAGCTCTGTGCAGGAATCGTGGGTCTTTTTTGTGGAAAGCTAAACTCACCCCTCTAAGTTCCTGATGTCAGTTTGCAGGGGGTGTTTGGTAGTCTAAGGGCAGCTAGGGTTTCAGCTTCATGGCAGCTTGGTTGTGGGAGGAAGTACACTGTTCAGAATTCTAAGTGGCAGAAGCCCACTCCCGGGCACAGAGCTCTGTGCAGGAACAGTGGCTCTCTTCTGTGGAAAGCTATACTCACCGACTAAGTTCCTAATGTCAGGTTGTAGGAGACATTGGGCACTCCAAGGACAGTTAGGGTTCCAGCTTCTGGGAGGTTGGATCTGGCAGATATCCTGTGCTGAATTTATTTTTAGCAGGCAGTCGCCCTCTCTGGGTCAGGGGGCTCTGTGCAGGAAGCGTTGCTCCTTTTCTGTGGGAATCTGGACTCACCGCATCAGGTTCCTAATGTCAGGTTGTAGGAGACATTTGGCACTCCAAGGACAGTTAGGTTTCCAGCTTCGGGGAGCTTGGCTATGGGAGAAGTGCAGCAGTGTTCAGAATTCTAAGTGGCAGAAGCCCACTCCTGGGCACAGAGCTCTGTGCAGGAACGGTGGGTCTTTTCTGTGGGAAACTAAACTCACCCCAGCAGGTTCCTGATGTCAGGCTGTAGGAGACATTTGGCACTCCAAGGACAGTAAGGGTTCCAGCTTCTGGATGCTTGGATCTGGCAGAAGTCCTGTGCTGAACTTATTTTTATCAGTTAGCAGCCCACTCCGTGGCCGAGAGTTCTGTGCAGGAACGGTGGGTCTTTTCTGTGGAAAGCTAAACTCACCCCTCCAAGTTCCTGATGTCATTTTGCAGGGGGTGTTTGGCAGTCTAAGGGCAGCTAGGGTTTCAGCTTCATGGCAGCTTGGTTGTGGGAGTAAGTACACTGTTCAGAATTCTAAGTGGCAGAAGCCCACTCCCGGGCACAGAGCTCTGTGCAGGAACAGTGGCTCTCTTCTGTGGGAAGCTATACTCACCGACTAACTTCCTAATGTCAGGTCGTAGGAGACATTTGGCACTCGCAGGACAGTTAGGGTTCCAGCTTCTGGGAGCTTGGATATGGGAGAAGTGCGGCAGTGTTCAGAATTCTAAGTGGCAGAAGCCCACTCCCGGGCACAGAGCTCTGTGCAGGAACTGTGGGTCTTTTCTGTGGAAAGCTAAACTCACCCCTCCAAGTTCCTGATGTCAGTTTTCAGGGGGTGTTTGGCAGTCGAAGGGCAGCTAGGGTTTCAGCTTCATGGCAGCTTGGTTGTGGGAGTAAGTGCACTGTTCAGAATTCTAAGTGGCAGAAGCCCACTCCCGGGCACAGAGCTCTGTGCAGGAACGGTGGGTCTCTTCTGTGGGAAGCTAAACTCACCCCCCGAAGTTCCTAATACCAGGTTGTAGGAGACATTGGGCACTCCAAGGACAGTTAGGGTTCCAGCTTCATGGCAGCTTGGATATGGGAGAAGTGCAGCAGTGTTCAGAATTCTAAGTGGCAGAAACCTTCTCCGGGGCACAGAGCTCTGTGCAGGAACTGTGGATCTCTTCCGTGGGAAGCTAAACTCACCCCCCGAAGTTCCTAATGTCAGGTCGTAGGAGACATTTGGCACTCGCAGGACAGTTAGGGTTCCAGCTTCTGGGAGCTTGGATATGGGAGAAGTGCGGCAGTGTTCAGAATTCTAAGTGGCAGAAGCCCACTCCCGGGCACAGAGCTCTGTGCAGGAACAGTGGCTCTCTTCTGTGGAAAGCTATACTCACCGACTAAGTTCCTAATGTCAGGTTGTAGGAGACATTGGGCACTCCAAGGACAGTTAGGGTTCCAGCTTCTGGGAGGTTGGATCTGGCAGATATCCTGTGCTGAATTTATTTTTAGCAGGCAGTCGCCCTCTCTGGGTCAGGGGGCTCTGTGCAGGAAGCGTTGCTCCTTTTCTGTGGGAATCTGGACTCACCGCATCAGGTTCCTAATGTCAGGTTGTAGGAGACATTTGGCACTCCAAGGACAGTTAGGTTTCCAGCTTCGGGGAGCTTGGCTATGGGAGAAGTGCAGCAGTGTTCAGAATTCTAAGTGGCAGAAGCCCACTCCTGGGCACAGAGCTCTGTGCAGGAATGGTGGGTCTTTTCTGTGGGAAACTAAACTCACCCCAGCAGGTTCCTGATGTCAGGCTGTAGGAGACATTTGGCACTCCAAGGACAGTAAGGGTTCCAGCTTCTGGATGCTTGGATCTGGCAGAAGTCCTGTGCTGAACTTACTTTTATCAGTTAGCAGCCCACTCCGTGGCCGAGAGTTCTGTGCAGGAACGGTGGGTCTTTTCTGTGGAAAGCTAAACTCACCCCTCCAAGTTCCTGATGTCATTTTGCAGGGGGTGTTTGGCAGTCTAAGGGCAGCTAGGGTTTCAGCTTCATGGCAGCTTGGTTGTGGGAGTAAGTACACTGTTAAGAATTCTAAGTGGCAGAAGCCCACTCCCGGGCACAGAGCTCTGTGCAGGAACAGTGGCTCTCTTCTGTGGGAAGCTAAACTCACCCCCCGAAGTTCCTAATGTCAGGTTGTAGGAGACATTTGGCACTCCAAGGACAGTTAGGGTTCCAGCTTCTGAGAGCTTGTTCTGGGAGTAATGTGCACTGTTCAGAATTCTAAGTGGCAGAAGCCCACTCCGAGGCAGAGAGCTCTGTGCAGGAACGGTGGGTCTTTTCTGTGGGAAACTAAACTCACCCCAGCAGGTTCCTGATGTCAGGCTGTAGGAGACATTTGGCACTCCAAGGATAGTAAGGGTTCCATCTTCTGGATGCTTGGATCTTGCAGAAGTCCTGTGCTGAACTTATTTTTATCAGTTAGCAGCCCACTCCGTGGCCGAGAGTTCTGTGCAGGAACGGTGGGTCTTTTCTGTGGAAAGCTAAACTCACCCCTCCAAGTTCCTGATGTCAGTTTGCAGGGGGTGTTTGGCAGTCTAAGGGCAGCTAGGGTTTCAGCTTCATGGCAGCTTGGTTGTGGGAGTAAGTACACTGTTCAGAATTCTAAGTGGCAGAAGCCCACTCCCGGGCACAGAGCTCTGTGCAGGAACAGTGGCTCTCTTCTGTGGGAAGCTATACTCACCGACTAAGTTCCTAATGTCAGGTCGTAGGAGACATTTGGCACTCCAAGGACAGTTAGGGTTCCAGCTTCTGGGAGCTTGGTTCTGCGAGTAATGTGCACTGTTCTGAATTCTAAGTGGCAGAAGCCCACTCCCGGGCACAGAGCTCTGTGCAGGAACTGTGGGTCTTTTCCGTGGGAAGCTAAACTCACCCCCCGAAGTTCCTAATGTCAGGTCGTAGGAGACATTTGGCACTCGCAGGACAGTTAGGGTTCCAGCTTCTGGGAGCTTGGATATGGGAGAAGTGCGGCAGTGTTCAGAATTCTAAGTGGCAGAAGCCCACTCCCGGGCACAGAGCTCTGTGCAGGAACCGTGGGTCTTTTCTGTGGAAAGCTAAACTCACCCCTCCAAGTTCCTGATGTCAGTTTGCAGGGGGTGTTTGGTAGTCGAAGGGCAGCTAGGGTTTCAGCTTCATGGCAGCTTGGTTGTGGGAGTAAGTACACTGTTCAGAATTCTAAGTGGCAGAAGCCCAGTCCCGGGCACAGAGCTCTGTGCAGGAACAGTGGCTCTCTTCTGTGGGAAGCTATACTCACCGACTAAGTTCCTAATGTCAGGTCGTCGGAGACATTGGGCACTCCAAGGACAGTTAGGGTTCCAGCTTCTGACAGCTTGGTTCTGGGAGTAATGTGCACTGTTCAGAATTCTAAGTGGCAGAAGCCCACTCCCTGGCACAGAGCTCTGTGCAGGAACTGTGGGTTATTTCTGTGGGAGACTAAACTCACCCCAGCAGGTTCCTGATGTCAGGCTGTAGGAGACATTTGGCACTCCAAGGACAGTAAGGGTTCCAGCTCCTGGATGCTTGGATCTGGCAGAAGTCCTGTGCTGAACTTATTTTTATCAGTTAGCAGCCCACTCCGTGGCCGAGAGTTCTGTGCAGGAACGGTGGGTCTTTTCTGTGGAAAGCTAAACTCACCCCTCCAAGTTCCTGATGTCAGTTTGCAGGGGGTGTTTGGCAGTCTAAGGGCAGCTAGGGTTTCAGCTTCATGGCAGCTTGGTTGTGGGAGTAAGTACACTGTTCCGAATTCTAAGTGGCAGAAGCCCACTCCCGGGCACAGAGCTCTGTGCAGGAACAGTGGCTCTCTTCTGTGGAAAGCTATACTCACCGACTAAGTTCCTAATGTCAGGTTGTAGGAGACATTGGGCACTCCAAGGACAGTTAGGGTTCCAGCTTCTGGGAGGTTGGATCTGGCAGATATCCTGTGCTGAATTTATTTTTAGCAGGCAGTCGCCCTCTCTGGGTCAGGGGGCTCTGTGCAGGAAGCGTTGCTCCTTTTCTGTGGGAATCTGGACTCACCGCATGAGGTTCATAATGTCAGGTTGTAGGAGACATTTGGCACTCCAAGGACAGTTAGGTTTCCAGCTTCTGGGAGCTTGGCTATGGGAGAAGTGCAGCAGTGTTCAGAATTCTAAGTGGCAGAAGCCCACTCCTGGGCACAGAGCTCTGTGCAGGAACAGTGGCTCTCTTCTGTGGGAAGCTATACTCACCCCCCAAAGTTCCTAATGTCAGGTTGTAGGAGACATTGGGCACTCCAAGGACAGTTAGGGTTCCAGCTTCTGACAGCTTGGTTCTGGGAGTAATGTGCACTGTTCAGAATTCTAAGTGGCAGAAGCCCACTCCCGGGCACAGAGCTCTGTGCAGGAACAGTGGCTCTCTTCTGTGGGAAGCTATACTCACCGACTAAGTTCCTAATGTCAGGTCGTCAGAGACATTGGGCACTCCAAGGACAGTTAGGGTTCCAGCTTCTGACAGCTTGGTTCTGGGAGTAATGTGCACTGTTCAGAATTCTAAGTGGCAGAAGCCCACTCCCTGGCACAGAGCTCTGTGCAGGAACTGTGGGTTATTTCTGTGGGAGACTAAACTCACCCCAGCAGGTTCCTGATGTCAGGGTGTAGGAGACATTTGGCACTCCAAGGACAGTAAGGGTTCCAGCTTCTGGATGCTTGGATCTGGCAGAAGTCCTGTGCTGAACTTATTTTTATCAGTTAGCAGCCCACTCCGTGGCAGAGAGTTCTGTGCTGGAACGGTGGGTCTTTTCTGTGGAAAGCTAAACTCACCCCTCCAAGTTCCTGATGTCAGTTTTCAGGGGGTGTTTGGCAGTCTAAGGGCAGCTAGGGTTTCAGCTTCATGGCAGCTTGGTTGTGGGAGTAAGTGCACTGTTCAGAATTCTAAGTGGCAGAAGCCCACTCCCGGGCACAGAGCTCTGTGCAGGAACGGTGGGTCTCTTCTGTGGGAAGCTAAACTCACCCCCCGAAGTTCCTAATATCAGGTTGTAGGAGACATTGGGCACTCCAAGGACAGTTAGGGTTCCAGCTTCATGGCAGCTTGGATATGGGAGAAGTGCAGCAGTGTTCAGAATTCTAAGTGGCAGAAGCCCACTCCCGGGCACAGAGCTCTGTGCAGGAACTGTGGGTCTTTTCTGTGGGAAACTAAACTCACCCCAGCAGGTTCCTGATGTCAGGCTGTAGGAGACATTTGGCACTCCAAGGACAGTATGGGTTCCAGCTTCTGGATGCTTGGATCTGGCGAAAGTCCTGTGCTGAACTTATTTTTATCAGTTAGCAGCCCACTCCGTGGCCGAGAGTTCTGTGCAGGAACGGTGGGTCTTTTCTGTGGAAAGCTAAACTCACCCCTCCAAGTTCCTGATGTCAGTTTGCAGGGGGTGTTTGGCAGTCTAAGGGCAGCTAGGGTTTCAGCTTCATGGCAGCTTGGTTGTGGGAGTAAGTACACTGTTCAGAATTCTAAGGGGCAGAAGCCCACTCCCGGGCACAGAGCTCTGTGCAGGAACAGTGGCTCTCTTCTGTGGGAAGCTATACTCACCGACTAAGTTCCTAATGTCAGGTCGTAGGAGACATTGGGCACTCCAAGGACAGTTAGGGTTCCAGCTTCTGGGAGCTTGGTTCTGCGAGTAATGTGCACTGTTCAGAATTCTAAGTGGCAGAAACCTACTCCGGGGCACAGAGCTCTGTGCAGGAACTGTGGGTCTCTTCCGTGGGAAGCTAAACTCACCCCCCGAAGTTCCTAATGTCAGGTCGTAGGAGACATTTGGCACTCGCAGGACAGTTAGGGTTCCAGCTTCTGGGAGCTTGGATATGGGAGAAGTGCGGCAGTGTTCAGAATTCTAAGTGGCAGAAGCCCACTCCCGGGCACAGAGCTCTGTGCAGGAATCGTGGGTCTTTTTTGTGGAAAGCTAAACTCACCCCTCTAAGTTCCTGATGTCAGTTTGCAGGGGGTGTTTGGTAGTCTAAGGGCAGCTAGGGTTTCAGCTTCATGGCAGCTTGGTTGTGGGAGGAAGTACACTGTTCAGAATTCTAAGTGGCAGAAGCCCACTCCCGGGCACAGAGCTCTGTGCAGGAACAGTGGCTCTCTTCTGTGGAAAGCTATACTCACCGACTAAGTTCCTAATGTCAGGTTGTAGGAGACATTGGGCACTCCAAGGACAGTTAGGGTTCCAGCTTCTGGGAGGTTGGATCTGGCAGATATCCTGTGCTGAATTTATTTTTAGCAGGCAGTCGCCCTCTCTGGGTCAGGGGGCTCTGTGCAGGAAGCGTTGCTCCTTTTCTGTGGGAATCTGGACTCACCGCATCAGGTTCCTAATGTCAGGTTGTAGGAGACATTTGGCACTCCAAGGACAGTTAGGTTTCCAGCTTCGGGGAGCTTGGCTATGGGAGAAGTGCAGCAGTGTTCAGAATTCTAAGTGGCAGAAGCCCACTCCTGGGCACAGAGCTCTGTGCAGGAACGGTGGGTCTTTTCTGTGGGAAACTAAACTCACCCCAGCAGGTTCCTGATGTCAGGCTGTAGGAGACATTTGGCACTCCAAGGACAGTAAGGGTTCCAGCTTCTGGATGCTTGGATCTGGCAGAAGTCCTGTGCTGAACTTATTTTTATCAGTTAGCAGCCCACTCCGTGGCCGAGAGTTCTGTGCAGGAACGGTGGGTCTTTTCTGTGGAAAGCTAAACTCACCCCTCCAAGTTCCTGATGTCATTTTGCAGGGGGTGTTTGGCAGTCTAAGGGCAGCTAGGGTTTCAGCTTCATGGCAGCTTGGTTGTGGGAGTAAGTACACTGTTCAGAATTCTAAGTGGCAGAAGCCCACTCCCGGGCACAGAGCTCTGTGCAGGAACAGTGGCTCTCTTCTGTGGGAAGCTATACTCACCGACTAACTTCCTAATGTCAGGTCGTAGGAGACATTTGGCACTCGCAGGACAGTTAGGGTTCCAGCTTCTGGGAGCTTGGATATGGGAGAAGTGCGGCAGTGTTCAGAATTCTAAGTGGCAGAAGCCCACTCCCGGGCACAGAGCTCTGTGCAGGAACTGTGGGTCTTTTCTGTGGAAAGCTAAACTCACCCCTCCAAGTTCCTGATGTCAGTTTTCAGGGGGTGTTTGGCAGTCGAAGGGCAGCTAGGGTTTCAGCTTCATGGCAGCTTGGTTGTGGGAGTAAGTGCACTGTTCAGAATTCTAAGTGGCAGAAGCCCACTCCCGGGCACAGAGCTCTGTGCAGGAACGGTGGGTCTCTTCTGTGGGAAGCTAAACTCACCCCCCGAAGTTCCTAATACCAGGTTGTAGGAGACATTGGGCACTCCAAGGACAGTTAGGGTTCCAGCTTCATGGCAGCTTGGATATGGGAGAAGTGCAGCAGTGTTCAGAATTCTAAGTGGCAGAAACCTTCTCCGGGGCACAGAGCTCTGTGCAGGAACTGTGGATCTCTTCCGTGGGAAGCTAAACTCACCCCCCGAAGTTCCTAATGTCAGGTCGTAGGAGACATTTGGCACTCGCAGGACAGTTAGGGTTCCAGCTTCTGGGAGCTTGGATATGGGAGAAGTGCGGCAGTGTTCAGAATTCTAAGTGGCAGAAGCCCACTCCCGGGCACAGAGCTCTGTGCAGGAACAGTGGCTCTCTTCTGTGGAAAGCTATACTCACCGACTAAGTTCCTAATGTCAGGTTGTAGGAGACATTGGGCACTCCAAGGACAGTTAGGGTTCCAGCTTCTGGGAGGTTGGATCTGGCAGATATCCTGTGCTGAATTTATTTTTAGCAGGCAGTCGCCCTCTCTGGGTCAGGGGGCTCTGTGCAGGAAGCGTTGCTCCTTTTCTGTGGGAATCTGGACTCACCGCATCAGGTTCCTAATGTCAGGTTGTAGGAGACATTTGGCACTCCAAGGACAGTTAGGTTTCCAGCTTCGGGGAGCTTGGCTATGGGAGAAGTGCAGCAGTGTTCAGAATTCTAAGTGGCAGAAGCCCACTCCTGGGCACAGAGCTCTGTGCAGGAATGGTGGGTCTTTTCTGTGGGAAACTAAACTCACCCCAGCAGGTTCCTGATGTCAGGCTGTAGGAGACATTTGGCACTCCAAGGACAGTAAGGGTTCCAGCTTCTGGATGCTTGGATCTGGCAGAAGTCCTGTGCTGAACTTACTTTTATCAGTTAGCAGCCCACTCCGTGGCCGAGAGTTCTGTGCAGGAACGGTGGGTCTTTTCTGTGGAAAGCTAAACTCACCCCTCCAAGTTCCTGATGTCATTTTGCAGGGGGTGTTTGGCAGTCTAAGGGCAGCTAGGGTTTCAGCTTCATGGCAGCTTGGTTGTGGGAGTAAGTACACTGTTAAGAATTCTAAGTGGCAGAAGCCCACTCCCGGGCACAGAGCTCTGTGCAGGAACAGTGGCTCTCTTCTGTGGGAAGCTAAACTCACCCCCCGAAGTTCCTAATGTCAGGTTGTAGGAGACATTTGGCACTCCAAGGACAGTTAGGGTTCCAGCTTCTGAGAGCTTGTTCTGGGAGTAATGTGCACTGTTCAGAATTCTAAGTGGCAGAAGCCCACTCCGAGGCAGAGAGCTCTGTGCAGGAACGGTGGGTCTTTTCTGTGGGAAACTAAACTCACCCCAGCAGGTTCCTGATGTCAGGCTGTAGGAGACATTTGGCACTCCAAGGATAGTAAGGGTTCCATCTTCTGGATGCTTGGATCTTGCAGAAGTCCTGTGCTGAACTTATTTTTATCAGTTAGCAGCCCACTCCGTGGCCGAGAGTTCTGTGCAGGAACGGTGGGTCTTTTCTGTGGAAAGCTAAACTCACCCCTCCAAGTTCCTGATGTCAGTTTGCAGGGGGTGTTTGGCAGTCTAAGGGCAGCTAGGGTTTCAGCTTCATGGCAGCTTGGTTGTGGGAGTAAGTACACTGTTCCGAATTCTAAGTGGCAGAAGCCCACTCCCGGGCACAGAGCTCTGTGCAGGAACAGTGGCTCTCTTCTGTGGAAAGCTATACTCACCGACTAAGTTCCTAATGTCAGGTTGTAGGAGACATTGGGCACTCCAAGGACAGTTAGGGTTCCAGCTTCTGGGAGGTTGGATCTGGCAGATATCCTGTGCTGAATTTATTTTTAGCAGGCAGTCGCCCTCTCTGGGTCAGGGGGCTCTGTGCAGGAAGCGTTGCTCCTTTTCTGTGGGAATCTGGACTCACCGCATGAGGTTCATAATGTCAGGTTGTAGGAGACATTTGGCACTCCAAGGACAGTTAGGTTTCCAGCTTCTGGGAGCTTGGCTATGGGAGAAGTGCAGCAGTGTTCAGAATTCTAAGTGGCAGAAGCCCACTCCGGGGCACAGAGCTCTGTGCAGGAACAGTGGCTCTCTTCTGTGGGAAGCTATACTCACCCCCCAAAGTTCCTAATGTCAGGTTGTAGGAGACATTGGGCACTCCAAGGACAGTTAGGGTTCCAGCTTCTGACAGCTTGGTTCTGGGAGTAATGTGCACTGTTCAGAATTCTAAGTGGCAGAAGCCCACTCCCGGGCACAGAGCTCTGTGCAGGAACAGTGGCTCTCTTCTGTGGGAAGCTATACTCACCGACTAAGTTCCTAATGTCAGGTCGTCAGAGACATTGGGCACTCCAAGGACAGTTAGGGTTCCAGCTTCTGACAGCTTGGTTCTGGGAGTAATGTGCACTGTTCAGAATTCTAAGTGGCAGAAGCCCACTCCCTGGCACAGAGCTCTGTGCAGGAACTGTGGGTTATTTCTGTGGGAGACTAAACTCACCCCAGCAGGTTCCTGATGTCAGGGTGTAGGAGACATTTGGCACTCCAAGGACAGTAAGGGTTCCAGCTTCTGGATGCTTGGATCTGGCAGAAGTCCTGTGCTGAACTTATTTTTATCAGTTAGCAGCCCACTCCGTGGCAGAGAGTTCTGTGCTGGAACGGTGGGTCTTTTCTGTGGAAAGCTAAACTCACCCCTCCAAGTTCCTGATGTCAGTTTTCAGGGGGTGTTTGGCAGTCTAAGGGCAGCTAGGGTTTCAGCTTCATGGCAGCTTGGTTGTGGGAGTAAGTGCACTGTTCAGAATTCTAAGTGGCAGAAGCCCACTCCCGGGCACAGAGCTCTGTGCAGGAACGGTGGGTCTCTTCTGTGGGAAGCTAAACTCACCCCCCGAAGTTCCTAATATCAGGTTGTAGGAGACATTGGGCACTCCAAGGACAGTTAGGGTTCCAGCTTCATGGCAGCTTGGATATGGGAGAAGTGCAGCAGTGTTCAGAATTCTAAGTGGCAGAAGCCCACTCCCGGGCACAGAGCTCTGTGCAGGAACTGTGGGTCTTTTCTGTGGGAAACTAAACTCACCCCAGCAGGTTCCTGATGTCAGGCTGTAGGAGACATTTGGCACTCCAAGGACAGTATGGGTTCCAGCTTCTGGATGCTTGGATCTGGCGAAAGTCCTGTGCTGAACTTATTTTTATCAGTTAGCAGCCCACTCCGTGGCCGAGAGTTCTGTGCAGGAACGGTGGGTCTTTTCTGTGGAAAGCTAAACTCACCCCTCCAAGTTCCTGATGTCAGTTTGCAGGGGGTGTTTGGCAGTCTAAGGGCAGCTAGGGTTTCAGCTTCATGGCAGCTTGGTTGTGGGAGTAAGTACACTGTTCAGAATTCTAAGGGGCAGAAGCCCACTCCCGGGCACAGAGCTCTGTGCAGGAACAGTGGCTCTCTTCTGTGGGAAGCTATACTCACCGACTAAGTTCCTAATGTCAGGTCGTAGGAGACATTGGGCACTCCAAGGACAGTTAGGGTTCCAGCTTCTGGGAGCTTGGTTCTGCGAGTAATGTGCACTGTTCAGAATTCTAAGTGGCAGAAACCTACTCCGGGGCACAGAGCTCTGTGCAGGAACTGTGGGTCTCTTCCGTGGGAAGCTAAACTCACCCCCCGAAGTTCCTAATGTCAGGTCGTAGGAGACATTTGGCACTCGCAGGACAGTTAGGGTTCCAGCTTCTGGGAGCTTGGATATGGGAGAAGTGCGGCAGTGTTCAGAATTCTAAGTGGCAGAAGCCCACTCCCGGGCACAGAGCTCTGTGCAGGAATCGTGGGTCTTTTTTGTGGAAAGCTAAACTCACCCCTCTAAGTTCCTGATGTCAGTTTGCAGGGGGTGTTTGGTAGTCTAAGGGCAGCTAGGGTTTCAGCTTCATGGCAGCTTGGTTGTGGGAGGAAGTACACTGTTCAGAATTCTAAGTGGCAGAAGCCCACTCCCGGGCACAGAGCTCTGTGCAGGAACAGTGGCTCTCTTCTGTGGAAAGCTATACTCACCGACTAAGTTCCTAATGTCAGGTTGTAGGAGACATTGGGCACTCCAAGGACAGTTAGGGTTCCAGCTTCTGGGAGGTTGGATCTGGCAGATATCCTGTGCTGAATTTATTTTTAGCAGGCAGTCGCCCTCTCTGGGTCAGGGGGCTCTGTGCAGGAAGCGTTGCTCCTTTTCTGTGGGAATCTGGACTCACCGCATCAGGTTCCTAATGTCAGGTTGTAGGAGACATTTGGCACTCCAAGGACAGTTAGGTTTCCAGCTTCGGGGAGCTTGGCTATGGGAGAAGTGCAGCAGTGTTCAGAATTCTAAGTGGCAGAAGCCCACTCCTGGGCACAGAGCTCTGTGCAGGAACGGTGGGTCTTTTCTGTGGGAAACTAAACTCACCCCAGCAGGTTCCTGATGTCAGGCTGTAGGAGACATTTGGCACTCCAAGGACAGTAAGGGTTCCAGCTTCTGGATGCTTGGATCTGGCAGAAGTCCTGTGCTGAACTTATTTTTATCAGTTAGCAGCCCACTCCGTGGCCGAGAGTTCTGTGCAGGAACGGTGGGTCTTTTCTGTGGAAAGCTAAACTCACCCCTCCAAGTTCCTGATGTCATTTTGCAGGGGGTGTTTGGCAGTCTAAGGGCAGCTAGGGTTTCAGCTTCATGGCAGCTTGGTTGTGGGAGTAAGTACACTGTTCAGAATTCTAAGTGGCAGAAGCCCACTCCCGGGCACAGAGCTCTGTGCAGGAACAGTGGCTCTCTTCTGTGGGAAGCTATACTCACCGACTAAGTTCCTAATGTCAGGTTGTAGGAGACATTTGGCACTCCAAGGACAGTTAGGGTTCCAGCTTCTGAGAGCTTGTTCTGGGAGTAATGTGCACTGTTCAGAATTCTAAGTGGCAGAAGCCCACTCCGAGGCAGAGAGCTCTGTGCAGGAACGGTGGGTCTTTTCTGTGGGAAACTAAACTCACCCCAGCAGGTTCCTGATGTCAGGCTGTAGGAGACATTTGGCACTCCAAGGATAGTAAGGGTTCCATCTTCTGGATGCTTGGATCTTGCAGAAGTCCTGTGCTGAACTTATTTTTATCAGTTAGCAGCCCACTCCGTGGCCGAGAGTTCTGTGCAGGAACGGTGGGTCTTTTCTGTGGAAAGCTAAACTCACCCCTCCAAGTTCCTGATGTCAGTTTGCAGGGGGTGTTTGGCAGTCTAAGGGCAGCTAGGGTTTCAGCTTCATGGCAGCTTGGTTGTGGGAGTAAGTACACTGTTCAGAATTCTAAGTGGCAGAAGCCCACTCCCGGGCACAGAGCTCTGTGCAGGAACAGTGGCTCTCTTCTGTGGGAAGCTATACTCACCGACTAAGTTCCTAATGTCAGGTCGTAGGAGACATTTGGCACTCCAAGGACAGTTAGGGTTCCAGCTTCTGGGAGCTTGGTTCTGCGAGTAATGTGCACTGTTCTGAATTCTAAGTGGCAGAAGCCCACTCGCGGGCACAGAGCTCTGTGCAGGAACTGTGGGTCTTTTCCGTGGGAAGCTAAACTCACCCCCCGAAGTTCCTAATGTCAGGTCGTAGGAGACATTTGGCACTCGCAGGACAGTTAGGGTTCCAGCTTCTGGGAGCTTGGATATGGGAGAAGTGCGGCAGTGTTCAGAATTCTAAGTGGCAGAAGCCCACTCCCGGGCACAGAGCTCTGTGCAGGAACCGTGGGTCTTTTCTGTGGAAAGCTAAACTCACCCCTCCAAGTTCCTGATGTCAGTTTGCAGGGGGTGTTTGGTAGTCGAAGGGCAGCTAGGGTTTCAGCTTCATGGCAGCTTGGTTGTGGGAGTAAGTACACTGTTCAGAATTCTAAGTGGCAGAAGCCCAGTCCCGGGCACAGAGCTCTGTGCAGGAACAGTGGCTCTCTTCTGTGGGAAGCTATACTCACCGACTAAGTTCCTAATGTCAGGTCGTCGGAGACATTGGGCACTCCAAGGACAGTTAGGGTTCCAGCTTCTGACAGCTTGGTTCTGGGAGTAATGTGCACTGTTCAGAATTCTAAGTGGCAGAAGCCCACTCCCTGGCACAGAGCTCTGTGCAGGAACTGTGGGTTATTTCTGTGGGAGACTAAACTCACCCCAGCAGGTTCCTGATGTCAGGCTGTAGGAGACATTTGGCACTCCAAGGACAGTAAGGGTTCCAGCTCCTGGATGCTTGGATCTGGCAGAAGTCCTGTGCTGAACTTATTTTTATCAGTTAGCAGCCCACTCCGTGGCCGAGAGTTCTGTGCAGGAACGGTGGGTCTTTTCTGTGGAAAGCTAAACTCACCCCTCCAAGTTCCTGATGTCAGTTTGCAGGGGGTGTTTGGCAGTCTAAGGGCAGCTAGGGTTTCAGCTTCATGGCAGCTTGGTTGTGGGAGTAAGTACACTGTTCAGAATTCTAAGTGGCAGAAGCCCACTCCCGGGCACAGAGCTCTGTGCAGGAACAGTGGCTCTCTTCTGTGGGAAGCTATACTCACCGACTAAGTTCCTAATGTCAGGTTGTAGGAGACATTGGGCACTCCAAGGACAGTTAGGGTTCCAGCTTCTGGGAGGTTGGATCTGGCAGATATCCTGTGCTGAATTTATTTTTAGCAGGCAGTCGCCCTCTCTGGGTCAGGGGGCTCTGTGCAGGAAGCGTTGCTCCTTTTCTGTGGGAATCTGGACTCACCGCATGAGGTTCCTAATGTCAGGTTGTAGGAGACATTTGGCACTCCAAGGACAGTTAGGTTTCCAGCTTCTGGGAGCTTGGCTATGGGAGAAGTGCAGCAGTGTTCAGAATTCTAAGTGGCAGAAGCCCACTCCTGGGCACAGAGCTCTGTGCAGGAACGGTGGGTCTTTTCTGTGGGAAACTAAACTCACCCCTCGAAGTTCCTAATGTCAGGTTGTAGGAGACATTGGGCACTCCAAGGACAGTTAGGGTTCCAGCTTCTGGGAGGTTGGATCTGGCAGATATCCTGTGCTGAATTTATTTTTAGCAGGCAGTCGCCCTCTCTGGGTCAGAGGGCTCTGTGCCGGAAGCGTTGCTCCTTTTCTGTGGGAATCTGGACTCACCGCATGAGGTTCCTAATGTCAGGTTGTAGGGGACATTTGGCACTCCAAGGACAGTTAGGGTTCCAGCTTCATGGCAGCTTGGATATGGGAGAAGTGCAGCAGTGTTCAGAATTCTAAGTGGCAGAAGCCCACTCCGTGGCCGAGAGTTCTGTGCGGGAACGGTGGGTCTTTTCTGTGGGAAACTAAACTCACCCCAGCAGGTTCCTGATGTCAGGCTGTAAGAGACATTTGGCACTCCAAGGACAGTAAGGGTTCCAGCTTCTGGATGCTTGGATCTGGCGAAAGTCCTGTGCTGAACTTATTTTTATCAGTTAGCAGCCCACTCCGTGGCCGAGAGTTCTGTGCAGGAACGGTGGGTCTTTTCTGTGGAAACCTAAACTCACCCCTCCAAGTTCCTGATGTCAGTTTGCAGGGGATGTTTGGCAGTCTAAGGGCAGCTAGCGTTTCAGCTTCATGGCAGCTTGGTTGTGGGAGTAAGTACACTGTTCAGAATTCTAAGTGGCAGAAGCCCACTCCGGGGCACAGAGCTCTGTGCAGGAACAGTGGCTCTCTTCTGTGGGAAGCTAAACTCACCCCCCAAAGTTCCTAATGTCAGGTCGTAGGAGACATTTGGCAGTCGCAGGACAGTTAGGGTTCCAGCTTCTGGGAGCTTGGATATGGGAGAAGTGCGGCAGTGTTCAGAATTCTAAGTGGCAGAAGCCCACTCCCGGGCACAGAGCTCTGTGCAGGAACGGTGGGTCTTTTCTGTGGAAAGCTAAACTCACCCCTCCAAGTTCCTGATGTCAGTTTGCAGGTGGTGTTTGGCAGTCTAAGGGCAGCTAGGGTTTCAGCTTCATGGCAGCTTGGTTGTGGGAGTAAGTACACTGTTCCGAATTCTAAGTGGCAGAAGCCCACTCCGGGGCACAGAGCTCTGTGCAGGAACAGTGGCTCTCTTCTGTGGGAAGCTAAACTCACCCCCCGAAGTTCCTAATGACAGGTTGTAGGAGACAATGGGCACTCCAAGGACAGTTAGGGTTCCAGCTTCTGACAGCTTGGTTCTGGGAGTAATGTGCACTGTTCAGAATTCTAAGTGGCAGAAACCTACTCCGGGGCACAGAGCTCTGTGCAGGAACTGTGGGTCTCTTCTGTGGGAAGCGAAACTCACCCCCCGAAGTTCCTAATGTCAGGTCGTAGGAGACATTTGGCACTCGCAGGACAGTTAGGGTTCCAGCTTCTGGGAGCTTGGATATGGGAGAAGTGCAGCAGTGTTCAGAATTCTAAGTGGCAGAAGCCCACTCCCGGGCGCAGAGCTCTGTGCAGGAACGGTGGGTCTTTTCTGTGGGAAACTAAACTCACCCCAGCAGGTTCCTGATGTCAGGCTGTAGGAGACATTTGGCACTCCAAGGACAGTAAGGGTTCCAGCTTCTGGATGCTTGGATCTGGCAGAAGTCCTGTGCTGAACTTATTCTTATCAGTTAGCAGCCCACTCCGTGGCCGAGTGGAACGGTGGGTCTTTTCTGTGGAAAGCTAAACTCACCCCTCCAAGTTCCTGATGTCAGTTTGCAGGGGGTGTTTGGCAGTCTAAGGGCAGCTAGGGTTTCAGCTTCATGGCAGCTTGGTTGTGGGAGTAAGTACACTGTTCAGAATTCTAAGTGGCAGAAGCCCACTCTGGGGCACAGAGCTCTGTGCAGGAACAGTGGCTCTCTTCTGTGGGAAGCTATACTCACCGACTAAGTTCCTAATGTCAGGTTGTCAGAGACATTGGGCACTCCAAGGACAGTTAGGGTTCCAGCTTCTGACAGCTTGGTTCTGGGAGTAATGTGCACTGTTCAGAATTCTAAGTGGCAGAAGCCCACTCCCTGGCACAGAGCTCTGTGCAGGAACTGTGGGTCTTTTCTGTGGGAGACTAAACTCACCCCAGCAGGTTCCTGATGTCAGACTGTAGGAGACATTTGGCACTCCAAGGACAGTAAGGGTTGCAGCTTCTGGATGCTTGGATCTGGCAGAAGTCCTGTGCTGAACTTATTTTTATCAGTTAGCAGCCCACTCCGTGGCTGAGTGGAATGGTGGGTCTTTTCTGTGGAAATCTAAACTCACCCCTCCAAGTTCCTGATGTCAGTTTGCAGGGGGTGTTTGGCAGTCTAAGGGCAGCTAGGGTTTCAGCTTCATGGCAGCTTGGTTGTGGGAGTAAGTACACTGTTCCGAATTCTAAGTGGCAGAAGCCCACTCCGGGGCACAGAGCTCTGTGCAGGAACAGTGGCTCTCTTCTGTGGGAAGCTATACTCACCCACCGAAGTTCCTAATGTCAGGTTGTAGGAGACATTGGGCACTCCAAGGACCGTTAAGGTTCCAGCTTCTGACAGCTTGGTTCTGGGAGTAATGTGCACTGTTCAGAATTCTAAGTGGGAGAAGCCCACTCCGGGGCACAGAGCTCTGTGCAGGAACGGTGGGTCTCTTCTGTGGGAAGCGAAACTTACCCCCCGAAGTTCCTAATGTCAGGTCGTAGGAGACATTTGGCACTCGCAGGACAGTTAGGGTTCCAGCTTCTGGGAGCTTGGATATGGGAGAAGTGCAGCAGTGTTCAGAATTCTAAGTGGCAGAAGCCCCCTCCCGGGCACAGAGCTCTGTGCAGGAACGGTGGGTCTTTTCTGTGGGAAGCTAAACTCACCCCAGCAGGTTCCTGATGTCAGGCTGTAGGAGACATTTGGCACTCCAAGGACAGTAAGGGTTCCAGCTTCTGGATGCTTGGATCTGGCAGAAGTCCTGTGCTGAACTTATTTTTATCAGTTAGCAGCCCACTCCGTGGCCGAGAGTTCTGTGCAGAAACGGTGGGTCTTTTCTGTGGAAAGCTAAACTCACCCCTCCAAGTTCCTGATGTCAGTTTGCAGGGGGTGTTTGGCAGTCTAAGGGCAGCTAGGGTTTCAGCTTCATGGCAGCTTGGTTGTGGGAGTAAGTACATTGTTCAGAATTCTAAGTGGCAGAAGCCCACTCCGGGGCACAGAGGTCTGTGCAGGAACAGTGGCTCTCTTCTGTGGGAAGCTAAACTCACCCCCCGAAGTTCCTAATGTCAGGTTGTAGGAGACATTTGGCACTCCAAGGACAATCAGGGTTCCAGCTTCTGACAGCTTGGATATGGGAGTAATGTGCACTGTTCAGAATTCTAAGTGGCAGAAGCCCACTCCGGGGCACAGAGCTCTGTGCAGGAACGGTGGGTCTCTTCTGTGGGAAGCGAAACTTACCCCCCGAAGTTCCTAATGTCAGGTCGTAGGAGACATTTGGCACTCGCAGGACAGTTAGGGTTCCAGCTTCTGACAGCTTGGTTCTGGGAGTAATGTGCACTGTTCAGAATTCTAAGTGGCAGAAGCCCACTCCGGGGCACAGAGCTCTGTGCAGGAACGGTGGGTCTCTTCTGTGGGAAGCGAAACTTACCCCCCGAAGTTCCTAATGTCAGGTTGTAGGAGACATTGGGCACTCCAAGGACAGTTAGGGTTCCAGCTTCTGACAGCTTGGTTCTGCGAGTAATGTGCACTGTTCAGAATTCTAAGTGGCAGAAGCCCACTCCGGGGCACAGAGCTCTGTGCAGGAACGGTGGGTCTTTTCTGTGGGAAACTAAACTCACCCCAGCAGGTTCCTGATGTCAGGCTGTAGGAGACATTGGGCACTCCAAGGACAGTAAGGGTTCCAGCTTCTGGATGCTTGGATCTGGCAGAAGTCCTGTGCTGAACTTATTTTTATCAGTTAGCAGCCCACTCCGTGGCCGAGAGTTCTTTGCAGGAACGGTGGGTCTTTTCTGTGGAAATCTAAACTCACCCCTCCAAGTTCCTGATGTCAGTTTGCAGGGGGTGTTTGGCAGTCTAAGGGCAGCTAGGGTTTCAGCTTCATGGCAGCTTGGTTGTGGGAGTAAGTACACTGTTCCGAATTCTAAGTGGCAGAAGCCCACTCCGGGGCACAGAGCTCTGTGCAGGAACAGTGGCTCTCTTCTGTGGGAAGCTATACTCACCCCCCGAAGTTCCTAATGTCAGGTTGTAGGAGACATTGGGCACTCCAAGGACCGTTAAGGTTCCAGCTTCTGACAGCTTGGTTCTGGGAGTAATGTGCACTGTTCAGAATTCTAAGTGGCAGAAGCCCACTCCCGGGCACAGAGCTCTGTGCAGGAACGGTGGGTCTCTTCTGTGGGAAGCGAAACTTACCCCCCGAAGTTCCTAATGTCAGGTCGTAGGAGACATTGGGCACTGCAAGGACAGTTAGGGTTCCAGCGTCTGGGAGCTTGGATCTGGCAGATATCCTGTGCTGAATTTATTTTTAGCAGGCAGTAGCCCTCTCTGAGTCAGAGGGCTCTGTGCAGGAAGCGTTGCTCCTTTTCTGTGGGAATCTGGACTCACCGCATGAGGTTCCTAATGTCAGGTTGTAGGAGACATTTGGCACTCCAAGGACAGTTAGGTTTCCAGCTTCTGGATGCTTGGCTATGGGAGAAGTGCAGCAGTGTTCCGAATTGAAAGTGGCAGAAGCTCACTCCGGGGCACAGAGCTCTGTGCAGGAACTGTGGGTCTCTTCCGTGGGAAGCTATACTCACCCCCCGAAGTTCCTAATGTCAGGTCGTAGGAGATATTTGGCACTCGCAGGACAATAAGGGTTCCAGCTTCTGGGAGCTTGGATATGGGAGAAGTGCAGCAGTGTTCAGAATTCTAAGTGGCAGAAGCCCACTCCCGGGCGCAGAGCTCTGTGCAGGAACGGTGGGTCTTTTCTGTGGGAAACTAAACTCACCCCAGCAGGTTCCTGATGTCAGGCTGTAGGAGACATTTGGCACTCCAAGGACAGTAAGGGTTCCAGCTTCTGGATGCTTGGATCTGGCAGAAGTCCTGTGCTGAACTTATTCTTATCAGTTAGCAGCCCACTCCGTGGCCGAGTGGAACGGTGGGTCTTTTCTGTGGAAAGCTAAACTCACCCCTCCAAGTTCCTGATGTCAGTTTGCAGGGGGTGTTTGGCAGTCTAAGGGCAGCTAGGGTTTCAGCTTCATGGCAGCTTGGTTGTGGGAGTAAGTACACTGTTCAGAATTCTAAGTGGCAGAAGCCCACTCCGGGGCACAGAGCTCTGTGCAGGAACAGTGGCTCTCTTCTGTGGGAAGCTAAACTCACCCCCCGAAGTTCCTAATGTCAGGTTGTAGGAGACATTGGGCACTCCAAGGACAGTTAGGGTTCCAGCTTCTGACAGCTTGGTTCTGGGAGTAATGTGCACTGTTCAGAATTCTAAGTGGCAGAAGCCTACTCCGTGGCCGAGAGTTCTGTGCAGGAACTGTGGGTCTCTTCTGTGGGAAGCTAAACTCACCCCCCGAAGTTCCTAATGTCAGGTCGTAGGAGACATTTGGCACTCGCAGGACAGTTAGGGTTCCAGCTTCTGGGAGCTTGGATATGGGAGAAGTGCAGCAGTGTTCAGAATTCTAAGTGGCAGAAGCCCACTCCCGGGCGCAGAGCTCTGTGCAGGAACGGTGGGTCTTTTCTGTGGGAAACTAAACTCACCCCAGCAGGTTCCTGATGTCAGGCTGTAGGAGACATTTGGCACTCCAAGGACAGTAAGGGTTCCAGCTTCTGGATGCTTGGATCTGGCAGAAGTCCTGTGCTGAACTTATTTTTATCAGTTAGCAGCCCACTCCGTGGCCGAGAGTTCTGTGCAGAAACGGTGGGTCTTTTCTGTGGAAAGCTAAACTCACCCCTCCAAGTTCCTGATGTCAGTTTGCAGGGGGTGTTTGGCAGTCTAAGGGCAGCTAGGGTTTCAGCTTCATGGCAGCTTGGTTGTGGGAGTAAGTACACTGTTCAGAATTCTAAGTGGCAGAAGCCCACTCCGGGGCACAGAGCTCTGTGCAGGAACAGTGGCTCTCTTCTGTGGGAAGCTATACTCACCCCCCGAAGTTCCTAATGTCAGGTTGTAGGAGACATTGGGCACTCCAAGGACCGTTAAGGTTCCAGCTTCTGACAGCTTGGTTCTGGGAGTAATGTGCACTGTTCAGAATTCTAAGTGGGAGAAGCCCACTCCGGGGCACAGAGCTCTGTGCAGGAACGGTGGGTCTCTTCTGTGGGAAGCGAAACTTACCCCCCGAAGTTCCTAATGTCAGGTCGTAGGAGACATTTGGCACTCGCAGGACAGTTAGGGTTCCAGCTTCTGGGAGCTTGGATATGGGAGAAGTGCAGCAGTGTTCAGAATTCTAAGTGGCAGAAGCCCCCTCCCGGGCACAGAGTTGTGTGCAGGAACGGTGGGTCTTTTCTGTGGGAAGCTAAACTCACCCCAGCAGGTTCCTGATGTCAGGCTGTAGGAGACATTTGGCACTCCAAGGACAGTAAGGGTTCCAGCTTCTGGATGCTTGGATCTGGCAGAAGTCCTGTGCTGAACTTATTCTTATCAGTTAGCAGCCCACTCCGTGGCTGAGAGTTCTTTGCAGGAACGGTGGGTCTTTTCTGTGGAAATCTAAACTCACCCCTCCACGTTCCTGATGTCAGTTTGCAGGGGGTGTTTGGCAGTCTAAGGGCAGCTAGGGTTTCAGCTTCATGGCAGCTTGGTTGTGGGAGTAAGTACACTGTTCAGAATTCTAAGTGGCAGAAGCCCACTCCCGGGCACAGAGCTCTGTGCAGGAACAGTGGCTCTCTTCTGTGGAAAGCTATACTCACCGACTAAGTTCCTAATGTCAGGTTGTAGGAGACATTGGGCACTGCAAGGACAGTTAGGGTTCCAGCGTCTGGGAGCTTGGATCTGGCAGATATCCTGTGCTGAATTTATTTTTAGCAGGCAGTAGCCCTCTCTGAGTCAGAGGGCTCTGTGCAGGAAGCGTTGCTCCTTTTCTGTGGGAATCTGGACTCACCGCATGAGGTTCCTAATGTCAGGTTGTAGGAGACATTTTGCACTCCAAGGACAGTTAGGTTTCCAGCTTCTGGATGCTTGGCTATTGGAGAAGTGCAGCAGTGTTCCGAATTGAAAGTGGCAGAAGCTCACTCCGGGGCACAGAGCTCTGTGCAGGAACTGTGGGTCTCTTCCGTGGGAAGCTATACTCACCCCCCGAAGTTCCTAATGTCAGGTCGTAGGAGATATTTGGCACTCGCAGGACAATAAGGGTTCCAGCTTCTGGGAGCTTGGATATGGGAGAAGTGCGGCAGTGTTCAGAATTCTAAGTGGCAGAAGCCCACTCCCGGGCACAGAGCTCTGTGCAGGAACGGTGGGTCTCTTCTGTGGGAAACTAAACTCACCCCAGCAGGTTCCTGATGTCAGGCTGTAGGAGACATTTGGCACTCCAAGGACAGTAAGGGGTCCAGCTTCTGGATGCTTGGATCTGGCAGAAGTCCTGTGCCGAACTTATTTTTATCAGTTAGCAGCCCACTCCGTGGCAGAGAGTTCTGTGCAGGAACGGTGGGTCTTTTCTGTGGAAAGCTAAACTCACCCCTCCAAGTTCCTGATGTCAGTTTGCAGGGGGTGTTTGGCAGTCTAAGGGCAGCTAGGGTTTCAGCTTCATGGCAGCTTGGTTGTGGGAGTAAGTACACTGTTCAGAATTCTAAGTGGCAGAAGCCCACTCCCTGGCACAGAGCTCTGTGCAGGAACGGTGGCTGTCTTTCGTGGGAACCTAAACTCCCGCCATCAGGCTCCTGATGTCAGTTTATAGGATAGATTTGGCACTTGAAGGACAGTTAGGGCTCCAGCTTCTGGGAGCTTGGATCTGGCAGATATCCTGTGCTGAACTTATTTTTAGCAGGCAGAAGCGCACTCCGCGGCAGAGAGTTCTGTGCAGAAACGCTGGCTCTCTTCTATGGGAAGCTAAACGGCCTGCACCAGGTTCCTCATGTCAGGTCGTAGGAGACATTTGGCACTCCAAGGACAGTTCGGGTTCCAGCTTCTGGGAGCTTGGTTATGGGAGAAGTGCAGCAGTGTTCCGAATTGCAAGTGGCAGAAGCCCACTCCTGGGCACAGAGGTCTCTGCAGGAACGGTGGATCTCTTCTGTGGGAAGTTAAACTCACTCCTCCAAGTTCCTGATGTCGGTTTGCCGGAGGTGTTTGGCAGTCTGAGGGCAGCTAGGGTTTCAGCTTCATGGCGGCTTGGTTCTGAGAATAAGTACACTGTTCGGAATTCTAAGTGGCAGAAGCCCACTCCCGGGCACAGAGCTCTGTGCAGGAACAGTGGCTCTCTTCTGTGGGAAGCTATACTCACTGACTAAGTTCCTAATGTCAGGTTGTAGGAGACATTGGGCAGTCCAATGACAGTAAGTGTTGTAGCTTCTGTAAGCTTGGATCTGGCAGAAGTTTTGTGCTGAACTTATTTTTATCAGTTAGCAGCCCACTCTGTGGCAGAGAGTTCTGTGCAGGAAGAGTGGGTCTCTTCTGTGGGAAGCTAAACTCACCCCTCCAAGTTCCTAATGTCAGGTTGTAGGAGACATTGGGCACTCCAAGGACAGTTAGAGTTCCAGCCTCTGGGAGCTTGGATTTGGCTGATACCCTGTGCTGAATTTATTTTTAGCAGGCAGTAGTCCTCTCTGGGTCAGAGGGCTCTGTGCAGGAAGTCGCCCCTTTACTGTGGGAATCTGGACTCACCCCATCAGGTTCCTGATGTCAGTTTATAGGATAGATTTGGCACTCCAAGGACAGTAAGGGTTCCAGCGTCTGGGAGCTTGGATCTGGTAGAAGTCCTGTGCTGAACTTCATTTTATGAGTTAGGAGCCCACTCTGGGGCAGAGAGTTCTGTGCAGGAACGGTGGCTCTCTTCTGTGGGAAGCTAAACTCACCCCTCCACGTTCCTAATGTCAGGTTGTAGGAGACATTTGGCACTCCAAGGACAGTTAGAGTTCCAACTTTTGAAAGCTTTGATCTGGCAGGTATCCTGTGGTGACTTTATGTTTTGCAGGCAGAACCCCAGTTCGGGGCCAGAGAGTTCTGTGTAGAAACGGTGGCTCTCTGCTGTGGGAAGCTAAACTCACTCCTCGAAGTCCTTCATTTCAGGTTGTAGGAGACATTTCGCCCTCCAAGAACAGTTAGGGTTCCAGCATCTGGCAGCTTGGATCTGGTAGATATCCTGTGCTTAACTTATTTTTAGCAGGCAGAAGCCCACTCCGGGGCAGAGAGTTCTGTGCAGAAACGCTGGCTCTCTTCTATGGGAAGCTAAACGGCCTGCACCAGGTTCCTCATGTCAGGTCGTAGGAGACATTTGGCACTCCAAGGACAGTTCGGGTTCCAGCTTCTGGGAGCTTGGTTATGGGAGAAGTGCAGCAGTGTTCCGAATTGCAAGTGGCAGAAGCCCACTCCTGGGCTCAGAGCTCTGTGCAGGAACGGTGTCCCCTTTTCTGGGGAAACTAAACACACCCCCCTGGTTCACATTGTCTGTTTTAAGGAGCCATTTGGCAGTCTAAGGGGAGCCAGGCTTCCAGGTACTGACAGCGTGCATCTGGGAGTAAGTGTGGTGTTCAGAATTTTAAGAGGCAGAAGCCTACTCCGGGGCACAGAGCTCTCTGAAGGAAAGGTGGCTGTCTTTCGTGGGAACCTAAACTCTCCCCATCAGGCTCCTGATTTCAGTTCATAGGATAGATTTGGCACTCCATGGGCAGTAAGCGTTTCAGCTTCTGGCAGCTTGGATCTGGCAGATGTTTTGTGCTGAACTTAATTTTATCAGTTTGCAGCCCACTGCAGGGCAGAGAGTTCTGTGCAGGAACGGTGGCTCTCTTCTTTAGGAAGCTAAACTCACCCCTCTACGTTCCTAATGTCAGGTTGTAGGAGACATTTCGCCCTCCAAGGACAGTTAGGGTTCCAGCATCTGGCAGCTTGGATCTGGCAGATATCCTGTGCTTAACTTATTTTTAGCAGGCAGAAGCCCACTCTGGGGCTAGGAGTTCTGTTCAGCAGCTGTGGCTCTGTTCGGTGGGAAGCTAAACTGCCCGCACGAGGTTCCTCATGTCAGGTGGGAGGAGACATTTCGCACTCGAAGGACAGTTGGGGCTCCAGATTCTAGCAGCTTGGCCATGGGAGAAGTGCAGCAGTGTTCTGACTTTCAAGTGGCAGAAGCCCACTCCGGGGAACAGAGCTATTTGCAGGAACAGTGGATCTCTTTTGGGGGAAGCTGAATTCACTCCCTAAGTTCCTAATGTCAGGTTGTAGGAGACATTTGGCACTCCAAGGACAGTAAGTGTTCCAGTTTCTGGAAGCTTGGATCTGGCAGAAGTTTCGTGCTGAACTTTTTTTTAGGAGGCAGAAGCCCACTCCGGGGCAGAGGGCTCTGTGCAGGAACTGTCGCCCCTTTTCTGTGGGAGTCTAAACTGAGCCCATCAGGTTCCTGATGTCAGGTTGTAGGAGACATTTGGCACTCGCAGGATAGTAAGGGTTCCAGCTTCTGGGAGATTGGCTGTGGGAGAAATGCAGCAGTGTTCCGAATTGAAAGTGGCAGAAGCCCACTCCCGGGCACAGTGCTCTGTGCAGGAACAGTGGATCTCTTCTGTGGGAAGCTAAACTCACCCCTCCAAGTTCCTGATGTCAATTTGCAGGAGGTGTTTGGCAGTCTAAGGGCAGCCAGGGTTTCAGCTTCATGGCGGCTTGGTTCTGGGAGTAAGTACACTGTTCAGAATTCTAAGTGGCAGAAGCCCACTCCCGGGCACAGCGCGCTGTGCAGGAACAGTGGCTCTCTTCTGTGGGAAACTAAACTCACCCCCCGAAGTTCCTAATGTCAGGTTGTAGGAGACATTTGGCACTCCAAGGACAGTAAGTGTTTCAGCTTCTGGCAGCTTGGATCTGGCAGATATCCTATGCTGAACTTATTTTTAGCAGGCAGAAGCCCACTCCAGGGCAGAGAGTTCTGTGCAGCAACGGTGGGTCTTTTCTGTGAGAAACTAAACTCCCCCGATGAGGCTCCTGATTTCAGTTTATAGGATAGATTTGGCCCTCCAAGGACAGTAAGGGTTCCAGCATCTGGGAGCTTGCATCTGGCAGATGTCCTGTGCTGAACTTAATTTTATCAGTTCGCAGCCCACTCTGGGGCAGAGAGTTCTGTGCAGGAAGTGTCACCCCTTTTGTGTGGGAATCTGGACTCACCTCATCAGGTTCCTGATGTCAGGTTGTAGGAGACATTTGGCTCTCCAAGGACAGTTAGGGTTCCAGCATCTGGCAGGTTGGATCTGGCAGATATCCTGTGCTGAACTTATTTTTAGTAGGCAGAAGCCCACTCTGGGGCTAGGAGTTCTGTTCAGCAGCTGTGGCTCTGTTCGGTGGGAAGCTAAACTGCCCGCACCAGGTTCCTCATGTCAGGTGGTAGGAGACATTTCGCACTCGAAGGACAGTTGGGGCTCCAGATTCTAGCAGCTTGGCCATGGGAGAAGTGCAGCAGTGTTCTGACTTTCAAGTGGCAGAAGCCCACTCCGGGGAACAGAGCTATTTGCAGGAACAGTGGATCTCTTTTGGGGGAAGCTGAATTCACTCCCTAAGTTCCTAATGTCAGGTTGTAGGAGACATTTGGCACTCCAAGGACAGTAAGTGTTCCAGTTTCTGGCAGCTTGGATCTGGCAGAAGTTTTGTGCTGAACTTATTTTTAGCAGGCAGAAGCCCACTCCGGGGCAAGGAGTTCTGTGCAGCAGCGGTGGCTCTGTTCGGTGGGAAGCTAAACTGGCCGCACCAGGTTCCTCATGTCAGGTGGTAGGAGACATTTGGCACTTGAAGGACAGTTGGGGCTCCCAATTCTAGCAGCTTGGCCATGGGAGAAGTGCAGCAGTGTTCTGACTTTCAAGTTGCAGAAGCCCACTCCTGGGCTCAGAGCTCTGTGCAGGAACGTTGTCCCCTTTTCTGGGGATACTAAGCACACTCTCCTGGTTCAGATTTTCAGTTTTAAGGAGCCATTTGATCGTCTAATGGGAGCCACGGTTCCATCTACTGACAGCGTGGATCTGGGAGTAAGTGTGGTGTTCAGAATTCTAAGTGGCAGAAGCCCACTCCCGGGCAGAGAGCTCTCTGAAGGAAAGGTGGCTGTCTTTCGTGGGAACCTAAACTCTCCCCATCAGGCTCCTGATGTCAGTTCATAGGATAGATTTGGCACTCCAAGGACAGTAAGGGTTCCAGCTTCTGGGAGCTTGGATCTGGCAGATGTCCTGTGCTGAACTTAATTTTATCATTTAGCAGCCCACTCCGTGGCTGAGAGTTCTGTGCAGGAACCGTGGTTGTCTTCTGATGGAACATAAACTCACTCCTCGAAGTTCGTAATGTTCGGTTGTAGGAGACATTTGGCACTCGAAGGACAGTTAGGGTTCCAGCTTCCGGCAGCTTGGCTCTGGGAGAAGTGTAGCTATGTTTAGAATTGTAGATGGCATAAGTCCACTCCTGGGCATAGCGCTCTGTTCAAGATCGGTGGCCCTTTTCTGTGGCAAGCTGGACTCACCCTATCACATTCCTGATTTCAGTTTTTAGGAGGTGATTGGCACTCCACGGCCAGTCTGGGATTCTGCTTCTAGTAGCATGGGTCTTGGGGCAATGCTGATGCATTCAGAATTCTATTTTCCAGAAGTCTAGTTCCATGTAGAAGGCCTTAGACCTGACTGGATGTTCCTTTTGTGGGAGAGTTAAGTCACCCCCTTAGGGTCCTGATGTCTGTTTTTATAGTCCGTTGGTTGTATGTACCCTCCCTGAATCCTAGTTTCGGTTTATTGGGTTTGGGTGAAATATTCTTCTATTGCTAATTTTTGGAGGGAGACTTCTCCTGTGACCATAAAAATCCTGCCTGTCCTAGACTGAAAAAAGTAACTCCCCTAATTTGAAAGCAGTTACATGTCGTTTTTATAAGATGTCTGTCAATCTGCTTGCAACATTGCTACAACCCTCATCTTTCTCCATCTAGATTCCAAAACATTACTCTGCCTGGATTTCATATAGGTGTTCTCCAGGTTTCAAAGTATTAAACATGTACGTTTCAAAGTCTCCATTGCAAAATACGGGATGGGTTCTGGAATATCAGAATCACCCAGTTTCAACATGCCAAAACCATTCTATTTCATAATGTTAGAATATTAAGTTATAACATCTCTAAGACAATTTCTAAATATCAATTTGCAAAGTATCATTTCTTTGATGTCTTCTATGGATGGGATTCCTAATCCCCAAAACTGCCATACTGTCAAAATGGGATCTGTGTGAAATATTTTGCCCTCTGAAAAGTTTTTACCTAATGACCATTAATCTATTTTCATCATACAGCTAGATGTAGTAAAAATAAGCAAATACTTGTAGTAGTTTTCTGCCTAGATGGATCTGAGAACTAGCATTTGCCAAATAAGGATGGAGCAGATCTCTTCCCTGGATCATCCTGGAAAATTTGTTTAGTAGGCAAAGGGAATTTTTATAAATTACATTAATATGTTACTGTAATTTAGGGTGGACCAGCCACCGGCAGCAGGTCTCTGGTTTGCTCCGGGCCGGTCAGGATTAGACATAAGTCACCTGGCAACCCCCCTGGCTCCTTAAGGGATACGTAGAAGACCTCAACAGAAACACAATTCAGTAAGGATTTCTAAGTAAATATTTCTGGTAATTGCTTACAGTCTGGGAAAAATTTCCTAAATAGTTACAAACTTAGGACATAGGGAATTCTGGGGATAGAACTTCCATCTCGGCCACCGGCCACAAGAAGAACAGTTCTCTTCCACAGAACGGAAGCCTAGCACCCCAGCGTTTCACAGGCAGACGAAGGGTCACGCAGGGGAACGAACAATCTGCGGGACCTTTCTCGACGTCATCCCACAATGCCCCCTGTCTTCAGAGGGTTTCCTGGGCACACCCCTGTGAGGAGGTGCTAGTTCAGAGGGGCCTAGCTGTCTCTGCTTTTTAAGGGCTTGAATTTTAGGGAACACTCCCCTTTTTTCTCCTCCCTGGAGAGACTTAAACTGAAGGAAACTCCTCTTTTCCAAAAATTTTAGGAGATTAAGTTAAGGGGCACAAGCCATTTATTTTCCATGTCACAGTTTAAGCAGAGGTAACTGCCCATATGCTAATTTTAAATTGAAGGAACCCGTGCCTTTTTCAGCATTTTAAGGATTTAAAATTTGACTTCAGTTGCACTCGAACGGGTACCCCGGTAACACCTATCTCAGACGGGAGCAATCCAGGCGTATATATAAGCTTAACACCACCTGGGAGTTTATTCTTTTTCTCCTTTGTAATTAATACATTGATATCCTTACTTAGAGGTGCTAATGAGCCTTACACCATTCATAATCTTACTGTTCTTTGTCATCCTACTTAGTCACTTGTGGAATACTAATTGCAGTCACCCAGGAATAATTACCCCCGTCAACAGCAAATTACCCAAATTACTATCTTGCTATGTTACTAAAACACTAAGTTTTATTTTTGCCCTCTAGCCTGAAGTCATTACAGCCAAAACAGAAAAATAGCATTATTACCCCAAGGAGTTTTTTTCTCTATCGAGCCCTGTACTTACCTTGCATTTGAGTCAGAGGAGCCAAACAGCTGCAGCTCCTTCGAGAGCTTTTATACCCCGTGGGAGTTGCCTCCTCCCTTTTCCCGGGCATTCTGGGAACGAGGGGCGGGCCCAATCAGGGGTATATTAACCCCAGCTTTTGCCAAGGGGCTTCATTCCCTCCTGGGAATCAGCCAGGGTAAGAGCTCTCCTCTCATTTCAGCGAAGAGGCTTTATTAGCTTATTTTTGTTAGGTGTTTTTGGGCACCTACAAATAACAGGAGCTTTGAGGACACTACGAAGAAGATGCTATCAAATACAGGGAGTATTTAAGTTCAGGGGTTTTGTTTGCACATTCAGGGGAGGAAAGGCGCTTTTGTAATTTCTGGGTTTGTTCTCATTTTCTTTTAGGAGGAGCAGTACTCCTGAAGTTATAGGTCACATCCAGCACGATCTTCCAGATTCTTTCAGAAGATTTGTCACCTTAAAAGGGCCACTGTACACGTCAGAGGCAACGACCGAGATCCAGGCTTCCGATCGGTAAGGCGAGGACTACGTTCAGGGTACCCGGTTGAGAGTTAGCAGGTTTTGAAGGCAGCAAAATGAGGAACGACCTGCATTTGAGGGCCTCCCCCAAGGCTTTTTTGCAAGTAATAGCAGCTGCATTTATGCGTCTTATAGCACAGAAGAGCACCTAAGATACGTAAATGTGAGCACCTAAGTTTTGCTCACAGACCTGCCCTACAGTTTTGCCCCCTGCTAACTCAGGTACCGGACATTGTAACAGCCCTAGGCTTAGATGCGGGACGAAGCCATAGACTCGAGGACCCGGGCACGCTTAGGCGAGGGCGAGCGGCCGCCCCCTCGGGATTCGGCGCACGTGCCGCTAAATTCGTGCATCGATTTTCATTTTTCTTTTTCATAGCTAAGAGGCTAATCGGCGATTGGAGGGCCTTCTGAGACAGACTTATTTCCAGTCCAACGTGGATTCACCTTACCGGTCATCTCAAAGATAAGTCAGGGGCCACGGCCTCGAGATAGAATGACAGGGGTGTCAGAAATTTATGGGTCCGGTTTAACAGCTACCAGAGGGGACAGGGGTGTCCCTTAAGGGGCCACTTAGGACAGCCGAAGGGAACGGCTATACTTCAATAGCAACTACGGGGCACCCAAGGCAGAACGGTCCCCGTCCGCATAGTGCGGTCCGGCGCGCAGCGTCGTCCAGCCCCACTCAGCGATCCCGTTAGCTGTCAAGGGGAAGCATTAATTTTGATCCCAATGCTGTGGTGCAGGGCAGTCCAGTCCCGGTGCATGTCCTGTCAGTTGTCTGTTGTGCACTCTGTGTCTTTTGAGTGTCTTGTATTTCATGTCATTTTCTCTGGCTTTTCAAGGGGCCATCAAAACCCCGGCATCATTTTTAGCATCTCCGGTCCCTCAGTTCCTCGGCCAGGCGCCGATACCATCAAACCATCGACTCGGGAGCTCAGGCCAGCATGGGAATCGTATTTATTTTCAGAAGCATCCAGTTTACTGTCTTTTCAGGTCTTGTTCTGAGCTGTACTGACAGCCAAGCACCACCACGATCCATTCCGGTGGATTAGGACTTGTAAGGATGCAAAGCTAGGGAGAGGATTCTGACCGGAGCATTCTCAAGCGTCCATCTTTGCGGTTCTTGGGATAAGTCATCCCCTTAGCATCTTTTTTCCTGCAGGTTTCTCTGAGCCCGGTCAGCTCTCCTTTCAGCTTACCTCGGTCATCTGCTCCCGAGTTCTCTCGGTCCTCAGGGTCATTCCTCTCTTTGAGAGTTTTTCTTTCCCTGTCGTGTCTCCTCGTTTGTTGCGTCTTGTGTCACGGGTGTGGGTGTGTATTTGGCCCAGCGCTGCTCTGCCCTGCCCTGTAGCACAGCTGGGTGTAGGGGTAATAGGACAAATTTGAAGTGCAGGGTCTATTGGCTTCTAGGTTCTATCTGTAGATTGACACAAGATGCCTGGTGCTGTCAAGTTATCCTTCTGCCCTTTGACTTTTGTCCTTTCTTTCAGATGCAGACTGATTAAACCTGTGGCAGAGCAGCCCCTATCGGTGGAGTCGGTTCTCCCGAGAAGGTCAGTCCGAGTCGGTCTTTGCAGGGGAGGTGTAAATGGTGGCTCTGTTACAGCCCTGACCTTTGTCTTTGTTTTTAGGAGCTAATGCAGGATATTGGCAGTCCAGAAGAAGCGGGCAAGGTGAGCATGGACCGGCGAACAGAAGCAGTTGTTATTGCTCCGGTGTCAATTTCTGGTGCAACTCTAACCATCCACTGTTGGGTTTTTTTTTTTTTTCAGGTGGTCTGGTTTTGAGATGTCCTGTTTGTGGATTCCAGCGGCCAGGTAGGTGTCAGCTTACGTCAGTCGCAGTTTGTCTTTGCAGGGGCAGTGTAATTGGTGCCCTTGTTACTGCCTGTTTCTTTGTCTCTATTTTTAGGAGGTAAAGCAGGATGTTGACGGTGAAGGTGAAGCGTGCAAGGTGAGCATTGATCTGCGGACAGAACCGGTTGCTGTTGCTCAGGTCTCAGTTTCTGGTGAAAATCTAATATCTGCTGTTTGTTTTCTTATTTTAGGTGGCCCGCTTGTG
>NW_027094533.1:0-81625 GCF_029207755.1 Chamaea fasciata
TCCTGCCGCCGCTGCGCCTCTTCCTCCCTCCCTCCTCCCCCTCCCCCGGGCCCGGGCCCGGCCTGCGAGGGCGGGGCCAAGGAAAGGGCGGGAACTGGGAGGGGAAAGGGGCGGGGTCAGGGACAGGGCGGGAATCGTGAGGGCAATGGGCGTGGCCGAGCGGACGCGCGGTCCTAAAAGGGCCCGGTTTGAACGAAAATCATTCAAACGGGCTTGAAATTGTCTAAAGAAGCCTAAAATCTACCCTAACACGGATCAGGTTTGACCTCAAATCACCCTAAGATGCCTGCAATCCCTACAAAGTGGCCTAAAATCACCCAAAGGGCACTAAAAGCCACCCTACAGCCACAGGGTTTGGCCTGAAATCAGCCACTTGGGGATAAAATCATCCAAAGGGGTCTAAAACCAACCAATGCGGCCTAAAATTGCCAAACGTGGTTTAAAACCCACACAAAATGGCCAAGAATCCCCTCAAATCTCCTAAAAGGCTGTGAAATCCTCCCTGAAAATACCGGGTGTGGCCTAGAATCAAGAAAATGTACCTAAAGTCCACCCTAAAACCTAACAGATTTGAACTAAATTCACCCAAATGGGTCTAAGCCCCACCGAAATGGGCCTAAAACCCATTCAAACGGATCAGAAATCCACCCTAAAACTGCCCAGTTTATCTTAAAATCACTCAAATGGGATTAAACCCCACCAGATTTTGCCTAAAATCAGACAAAGGGGCCAAAAATCCACACTAAAAGGCTCAAAAACCCACCCTAAACCTGCCCAGTTTGGCCTAAAATTACCCAAACCCGCCTAAAATCTCTGGGACCTGGACCCAGACCAAGATCAGCACCAGAAGCGGCACCAGCACCAAGACCGAGACCGACACCAGATCCGAGACTGGCACCGAGAGCGGCACCGCTGCAGGACCGGGACCGGAACCGACACCAGAACCCACACTGGCACTGCACAGGCACCGGGACTGGGACCGAGGCCGAGACGGAAACCAGCACCAGAGCTGGCACTGGGACCAAGACTGAGACCGGGACTGAAACCGGCAAAAAATGGCTCAAAAGTCACCAAACACGCCCCTAAAGAGACCAAAAATGCCTGAAAAGTGACAGAAAATGGCCACAAAATGGCCCCTAAATGACCAAAACCTGACTAGAAATGCCCCTGAAATTACAAAATATGTCTCAAAATGATCCAAAGCGTGACCAAAAATGACCCAAGAGTGACAGAAAATTGCCCAAAATGCCGCAGGAGGGGGGAGAGCCCGGAGCGACACAGAATTCCCAAAAAATATTTAAAAAAATCATCCCAAAATTGCATAAAAAAGGAAAACTGTTTTTAAAAAATCCTGAAAAAAGCCACAAAATAGCTCAAAAAAGAAAAAACCCAGAAAATGCCTGCAAAAATTCCAGTAATATTCTCAAAATTTCCCAGACTACCCAGAATTTCCGAAATTCCCAAAAATTTTCCAGAAATTCAACCAAACTCCATCAAAAATCACCCAGAAAATGAAAAAAAACCAAGCCAAACAAACCCTTAAAATGCTCAGAAATATTTTTAAAGTCCCTCAAAACTCCACAAAAATTCCTTGAAAACTCCCCAACTCCTCAGGTTTCTCAAAATTCCCAACATATACCCCAAAGAAGCCCCCAAATAACAACAGAAAACAGTCTAAAATTGCAAAAACACCACCCCAAAGTTCCTAAAAATATTTTAAAAATCCTCGAAAGCACCCAGAAAGTCCCCCAAAATCCAAAGAAAATTTCCCGAAACTTCCGCAAACTCACAGAATTCCTGAAATCCTTGACAATTGCCAAAATTTCCTACACGTGCTCTCGATGAAGTGGTGCAGGAGGCAGGACTTGCTTGTGCCGGGGCTGCCAATCACCAAGAACTGCCGGAACTTCCCACATTTGGTATCAAAATTCCCCAAAAATGCCCTCTTGAGAGCCCAAAATTCCAAAATTTGGACTCAGAATCTCCTCTGGGGACCCCAAAACTCCTGAAAATCCCCTCTAGAGATCCCAAAATTCCCACACTTGGACCCAAAGTCCTTGCTTTTGGATCCAAAATTCCCCTGAAATTCCCCTCAAAATTCCAAATAGAGGCCCCAAAATTCAAAAAAGTTCCCAATAGAAAACTCAAAATTGCCCCATTTGGACCTCTACATTTCCAAGAATTCCCTGTACAGAGCCCAAAATTCCCTCCAAGGATCCCAAAATTTCCCCACAGAGATCCCAAGACCCTCCCCAAACCCTCTATATGCTCCCCCAGGCTCCTATAGAAGCCCTATAGACCCACCCAAAACCCCTTTTAGGGACCCCCGCAGATCCCCTATAGACCCCCCCTAAATCCCCTACAGAGACCCCCAGACCCCTTCCCAATCCCCTATGGGACCCTCCCCCCCCACCCCTTTTAGGAAGCCCCAAGCCCTCCCCAAATCCCCTGCAGAGACCCTGAGATCCCCTAAATGTAACCTCAGACCCCTTCTAGGGACCCCCAGCCCCTCCCAAAATCCCCTAGGGAGACCCCCAGATCCCCTAGAGAAACCCCCAGGCCACCCTGAACCCTCTCGAGATCCCCTATATATCCCCTAGAGCCCCCTCAGACCCCCTTTGGGGACCCTCAGGCCGCCCCAAAACCCTACACAGGGACCCACAGACACCCCCACACCTCCCCGGAGCAGCTACAGGCTCCCCCAGATCCCCTACAGACCCCCCCAAGCCCCGGAAAGGCCACCCAGACCCCAATAATCCGCAAGAGAGACCCCCAGACCCCCGGACTTAGGGACGCCTTGACCCCCTTTACGGACCCCTACGGACCCTCTATAGACCCCTCAGACCCCTATGGAGACCCTATAGCCCCCCAAACCCCCTTTAGGGATGCCCAGACCGCCCTAAATCCCATACGGACCCCCTTAAACCCCGTACAGACCACCCACTAAACCCCCTAAAGACACCCCCAGGTCCCCCCAGACCCCTAGAGATCCCCTATAGATCCCCCATTGCCCTACCGTAGGTCTCGGACACGCCGGAGCCGGCTCGGGGAACCGGGAACAAAGATGGCGGCGCCCGGGGGAGCCACCGCTGGGTCATCTGCGCATGCGCTGGACCGAACGCGCCAGCAGATGAGCGGGGCCCAAAGGAAAAGAGGCGTGGCCAATGAAAGGGCGGGGAACGAATGGAACGAGGCGGGGTCAGAGAAAGGGCGGGAACTGGGAGGGGAAAGGGGCGCGGCCAAGGGGACGCGCGGTCCTAAAAGGGCCCGGTTTGCCCTGAAATCACCCAAAATGCGCCTAAAACTCTCCAGAGGGGCCTCAAATCCACCCTAAACCCGACCAGGTTTTGCCTCAAATTATCCAAATGGGATTAAAATCCCCACAAAGTGGCCTAAAATTACACAAAGGGCACGAAGCTACACACTAAATCTCCATGGTTTGGCCTCAAATCAGCCAAATGGGGTTAAAAGAATCCAAAGGGCTCTAAAATCCAACCAAGGGGCCTAAAACTGAACAAACTGGTTTAAAAAAAACCCCCACACAAAATAGCCTGAAATCACTCTTAAATCTCCCAAATGGGTGTAAAGCATCGTTCTTCTGCTACCTACAATCCTGAACAAATCAGGATTTCATCCAGTAGCCAGCTGCCACAAGCTGGAACGCTGGATTACTTTTGGAAGACAAAGGCCTCCTACAAACTGACATCAGGAACCTGGGCAGCTGACTTTACTTACCCCTGGAAACAGGCCATCCTTTCTGCCTAACTCCGAGTCCAGGGCAGCCGTCTCTGGGCACCTAAAATCCCGAACGAATCAGGATTTCTTCCAGATGCAAGCTGCCACAAGCTGGAAGCTTGATTTCCCAGACAGGGCCAAAGGCCTCCTACAAACTGACATCAGGCACCTGGGCAGCTGACTTTACTTACCCCTGGAAACAGGCCATCCTTTGTACCCAACTCCCTCTGCCAGGCACCTGGCCTCAGCCACCTACAATCCCGAGTGGAACAGGATTACTTCTAGATGCAAGCTGCCACAAGCTGGAAGCCTGGTTTCCCATGTTGGGCCAAAGGCCTCCTACAAACTGACATCAGGCACCTGGGCAGCTGACTTTACTTACCCCTGGAAACAGGCCATCCTTTGTGCCCAACTCCCTCTGCCGGGCAGATGGCCTCAGACACCTACAATCCCAAACGGAACAGGATTACTTCTAGATTCAAGCTGCCACAAGCTGGAAGACTAGCTTCCGTTGGAGGGCCAAAGGCCTCTTACAAACTGACATCAGGCACCTGGGCAGCTGACTTAACTTACCCCTGGAAACAGGCCATCCTTTGTGCCCAACTCCCTCTGCCGGGCACCCGGCTTCGCCCACCTACAATCTTGAACAGAACAGGATTTCTTCCAGATTCAAGTTTCCACAAGCTGGAAGCCTGGTTTCCATGGTTGGGCCAAAGGCCTGCTGCAAACTGAAATCAGGCACCTAAGCAGCTGACTTTACTTACCCCTGGAAACAGGCCGTCATTTCTGCCCAACTCCCTCTGCTGGTCACCCGGAATCGGACACCTACAATCATGAACGGAACAGGATTTCTTCCACATTCAAGGTGCCACAAACTGGAAGCCTGGCTTCCCTTGGAGGGCCGGTAGCCACCTGCAAAATGACATCAGGCACCTGGGCAGCTGACTTTACTTACCCCTGGAAACAGGCCATCATTTGTGCCCAACTCCCTCTGCCGGGCGCCCGACTCCGTGCACCTACAATCCCGAACGGAAAAGGATTTCTTCCAGATGCAAGCTGCCACAAGCAGGAAGCCTGGCTTCACATGGTGGGCCAAAGGCCTCCTACAAACTGACATCAGGCACCTGGGCAGCTGACTTTACTTACCCCTGGAAACAGGCCATCATTTGTCCCCAACTCCCTCTGCCGGGCAACTGGCCTCGGCCACCTACAATCCCAAACGGAACAGAATTTCTTCCAGATGCAAGCTGCTACAAGCTGGAAGCCTGACTTCCCTTGGAGGGCCAAAGGCCTCCTACAAACTGACATCAGGCACCTGGGCAGCCGACTTTACTTAGCCCTGGAAACAGGCCATCCTTTGTGCCCAGCTCCCTCTGCCGGGCACCTGGCCTTGGCCACCTACAATCCCGAACGGAACAGCATTTCTTCCAGATGCAAGCTGCCACAAACTGGTAGCCTGGCTTCCCTTGGAGGGCCAAAGGCCTGGTACAAACTGACATCAGGCACCTGGGCAGATGACTTTACTTAACTTCTGGAAACAGGCCATTTTTTGTGCCCAACTTTTAATGACGGGCACCCGGCTTTGACCACCTACAATCCCGAACGGAACAAGATTACATCCTGAAGCAAGCTGCCACAAACTGGAAGACTAGCTTCCCTTGGAGGGCCAAAGGCCTCCTACAAACTGACATCAGGCACCTGGGCAGCTGACTTTACTTACCCCAGGAAACAGGCCATCCTTTGTGCCCAACTCCCTCTGCCGGGCACCATGCCTCGCCCACCTACAATCCCGAACGGAACAGCATTACTTCCAGATGCAAGCTGTCACAATCAGGAAGCCTGGCTTCCCATGGAGGGCCAAAGGCCTCCTACAAACTGACATCAGGCACCTGGGCAGCTGACTTTACTTACCCCTGGAAACAGGCCATCCTTTTTATCCAATTCCTTCTGCCGGGCACCATGCCTCGGCCACCTACAATCCCGAACGGAACAGCATTACTACCAGATGCAAGCTGCCACAATCAGGAAGCTTGGCTTCCCATGGAGAGCCAAAGGCCTTCTACAAACTGACACCAGGCACCTGGGCAGCTGACTTTACTTACCCCTGAAAACAGGCCATAATGTGTGCCCAACTCCCTCTGCTTGGCACCCGGCCTCGGCCACCTATAATCCCGAAGGGAACAGGATTCCTCCCAGATGCAAGCTGCCACAAACTGGAAGACTTGCTTCCCTTGGAGAGCCAAAGGCCTGCTACAAACTGACATCAGGCACCTGGGCAGGTGGCTTTACTTACCCCTGGAAACAGGCCATCCTTTGTGTTCAACTCCCTCTGCCGGGCACCAGGCCTCAACCACCTACGATCCCGAACGGAACAGGATTTCTTCCAGATGCAAGCTGCCACAAGCAGGATGCCTGGCTTCCCATGGTGGGCCAAAGGCCTCCTACAAACTGACATCAGGCACCTGGGCAGCTGACTTTACGTACCCCTGGAAACAGGCCATCATTTGTGCCCAACTCCCTCTGCCGGGCACCTGGCCTTGGCCACCTACAATCCCGAACGTAACAGCATTTTTTCCAGATGCAAGCAGCCACAAACTGCTAGCCTGGCTTCCCTTGGAGGGCCAAAGGCCTGCTACAAACTGACATCAGACACCTGGTCAGATGACTTTACTTAACTTCCGGAAACAGGCCATGTTTTGTGCCCAACTTTTAATGACCGGCACCCGGCTTTGGCCACCTACAATCCCGAACGGAACAGGATTACATCTTGAAGCAAGCTGCCACAAACTGGAAGACTAGCTTCCCTTGGAGGGCCAAAGGCCTCCTACAAACTGACCTCAGGCACCTGGGCAGCTGACTTTACTTACCCCTGGAAACAGCCATCCATTGTGCCCAACTCCCTCTGCCCGGCAGCTGGCCTCGGCCACCTACAATCCCGAACGAAACAGGATTTCTTCCAGATGCAAGCTGCCACAAGCTGGAACCCTGGCTTCCCTTAGAGGGCCAAAGGCCTGCTAAAAACTGACACCAGGCACCTGGGCAGCTGACTTTACTTACCCCTGGAAACAGGCCATCCTTTGTGCCCAACTCCCTCTGCCGGGCACCATGCCTTGGCCACCTACAATCCCGAACGGAACAGGATTTCTTCCAGATGCAAGATGCCACAAACTGGAAGACTAGCTTCCCTTAAAGCGCCAAAGGCCTCCTACAAACTGACATCAGGCACCTGGGCAGCTGACTTTACTTACCCCTGGAAACAGGCCGTCTTTTGTGCCCAACTCCTAATGACGGGCACCCGGCTTTGGCCACCTACAATCCTGAACGGAACAGGATTTCTTCCAGATGCAAGCTGCCACAAGCAGGAAGCCTGCCTTCCCATGGTGGGCCAAAGGCCTCCTACAAACTGACATCAGGCACCTGGGCAGCTGACTTTACTTACCCCTGGAAACAGGCCATCATTTGTGCCCAACTCCCTCTGCCGGGCAACTGGCCTCGGGCACCTACAATCCCGAATGGAACAGGATTTCTTCCAGATGCAAGCTGCCACAAGCAGGAAGCCTGGCTTCCCTTGGAGGGCCAAAGGCCTCCTACAAACTGACATCAGGCACCTGGGCAGCTGACTTTACTTACCCCTGGAAACAGGCCATCCTTTGTGCCCAACTCCCTCTGCCGGGCACCTGGCCTTGGCCACCTACAATCCCGAACAGAACAGGATTCCTTCCAGATGCAAGCTGCCACAATCAGGAAGCCTGGCTTCCCATGGAGAGCCAAAGGCCTTCTACAAACTGACACCAGGCACCTGGGCAGCTGACTTTACTTACCTCTGGTGACAGGCCATCGTTTGTGCCCAACTCCCTCTGCCGGGCACCAGGCCTCGGCCACCTACAATCCCGAACGGAACAGGATTTCTTCCAGATGCAAACTGCCACTAACTGGAAGCCTGGCTTCCCATGGAGGGCCAAAGGCCTGATACAAACTGACATCAGGCACCTGGGCAGCTGACTTTACTTACCCCTGGAAACAGGCCATCATTTGTGCCCAACTCCCTCTGCCGGGCACCAGGCCTCGGCCACCTACAATCCCGAACGGAACAGGATTTCTTCCAGATGCAAACTGCCACTAACTGGAAGCCTGGCTTCCCTTGGAGGGCCAAAGGCCTCCTAGTAACGGACACCAGGCACCTGGGCAGCTGACTTTACTTACCCCTGGAAACAGGCCATCATTTGTGCCCAACTCCCTCTGCCGGGCACCATGCCTCGCCCACCTACAATCCCGAACGTAACAGCATTTTTTCCAGATGCAAGCAGCCACAAACTGGTAGCCTGGCTTCCCATGGAGGGCCAAAGGCGTGCTACAAACTGAAATCAGACACCTGGTCAGATGACTTTACTTAACTTCTGGAAACAGGCCATTTTTTGTGCCCAACTTTTAATGACGGGCACCGGGCTTTGGCCACCTACAATCCCGAACGGAACAAGATTACATCCTGAAGCAAGCTGCCACAAACTGGAAGACTAGCTTCCCTTGGAGGGACAAAGGCCTCCTAAAAACTGACATCAGGCACCTGGGCAGCTGACTTTACTTACCCCTGGAAACAGTTATCCTTTGTGCCCAACACCCTCTGCCGGGCACCTGGCCTCGGCCACCTACAATTCCGAACGGAACAGGAATTCTTCCAGATGCAAGCTGCCACCAGCTGGAAGCCTGACTTCCATTGGAGAGCCAAAGGCCTCCTACAAACTGACATCAGGCACCTGGGCAGCTGACTTTACTTACCCTTGGAAACAGGGCGTCCTTTGTGCCCAACTTCCGCTGCTGGGCACCTGGCCACGGCCACCTACAATCCCGAACGAAACAGGATTTCTTCCAGATGCAAGCTGCCACAAACTGGAACCCTGGCTTCCCTTAGAGGGCCAAAGGCCTCCTACAAACTGACACCAGGCACCTGGGCAGCTGACTTTACTTATCCCTGGAAACAGACCATCCTTTGTGCCCAACTCCCTCTGCCGGGCAACTGGCCTCGGGCACCTACAATCCCGAATGGAACAGGATTTCTTCCAGATGCAAGCTGCCACAAGCAGGAAGCCTGGCTTCCCTTGGAGGGCCAAAGGCCTCCTACAAACTGACATCAGGCACCTGGGCAGCTGACTTTACTTACCCCTGGAAACAGGCCATCCTTTGTGCCCAACTCCCTCTGCCGGGCACCTGGCCTTGGCCACCTACAATCCCGAACAGAACAGGATTCCTTCCAGATGCAAGCTGCCACAATCAGGAAGCCTGGCTTCCCATGGAGAGCCAAAGGCCTTCTACAAACTGACACCAGGCACCTGGGCAGCTGACTTTACTTACCTCTGGTGACAGGCCATCGTTTGTGCCAACCTCCCTCTGCTTGGCACCCGGCCTCGGCCACCTACAATCCCGAACGGAACAGGATTACTTCCAGATGCAAGCTGCCACAAACTGGAAGACTTGCTTCCCTTGGAGGGCCAAAGGCCTGCTACAAACTGACATCAGGCACCTGGGCAGCTGACTTTACTTACCCCTGGAAACAGGCCATCATTTGTGCCCAACTCCCTCTGCCGGGCACCAGGCCTCGGCCACCTACAATCCCGAACGGAACAGGATTTCTTCCAGATGCAAACTGTCACTAACTGGAAGCCTGGCTTCCCATGGAGGGCCAAAGGCCTGATACAAACTGATATCAGGCACCTGGGCAGCTGACTTTACTTACCCCTGGAAACAGGCCATCATTTGTGCCCAACTCCCTCTGCCGGGCACCAGGCCTCGGCCACCTACAATCCCGAACGGAACAGGATTTCTTCCAGATGCAAACTGCCACTAACTGGAAGCCTGGCTTCCCTTGGAGGGCCAAAGGCCTCCTAGTAACGGACACCAGGCACCTGGGCAGCTGACTTTACTTACCCCTGGAAACAGGCCATCATTTGTGCCCAACTCCCTCTGCCGGGCACCATGCCTCGCCCACCTACAATCCCGAACGTAACAGCATTTTTTCCAGATGCAAGCAGCCACAAACTGGTAGCCTGGCTTCCCTTGGAGGGCCAAAGGCGTGCTACAAACTGAAATCAGACACCTGGTCAGATGACTTTACTTAACTTCTGGAAACAGGCCATTTTTTGTGCCCAACTTTTAATGACGGGCACCGGGCTTTGGCCACCTACAATCCCGAACGGAACAAGATTACATCCTGAAGCAAGCTGCCACAAACTGGAAGACTAGCTTCCCTTGGAGGGACAAAGGCCTCCTAAAAACTGACATCAGGCACCTGGGCAGCTGACTTTACTTACCCCTGGAAACAGTTATCCTTTGTGCCCAACTCCCTCTGCCGGGCACCTGGCCTCGGCCACCTACAATTCCGAACGGAACAGGAATTCTTCCAGATGCAAGCTGCCACCAGCTGGAAGCCTGACTTCCATTGGAGAGCCAAAGGCCTCCTACAAACTGACATCAGGCACCTGGGCAGCTGACTTTACTTACCCTTGGAAACAGGGCGTCCTTTGTGCCCAACTTCCGCTGCTGGGCACCTGGCCACGGCCACCTACAATCCCGAACGAAACAGGATTTTTTCCAGATGCAAGCTGCCACAAACTGGAACCCTGGCTTCCCTTAGAGGGCCAAAGGCCTCCTACAAACTGACACCAGGCACCTGGGCAGCTGACTTTACTTATCCCTGGAAACAGACCATCCTTTGTGCCCAACTCCCTCTGCCGGGCACCTGGCCTCGGCCACCTACAATCCCAAACGGAACAGGATTTCTTCCAGATGCAAGCTGCCACAAGCTGGAAGCCTGGCTTCCCATGGAGGGCCAAAGGCCTCCTACAAACTGACATCAGGCACCTGGGCAGCTGACTTTACTTACCCCTGGAAACAGGCCATCCTTTGTGCCCAACTCCCTCTGCCGGGCACAAGGCCTCGGCCACCTACGATCCCAAACAGAACAGGATTTCTTCAAGATGCAAGCTGCCACAAACTGGAAGCCTGGGTTCCCATGAAGGGCCAAAGGCCTCCTACAAACTGACATCAGGCACCTGGGCAGCTGACTTTACTTACCCCGGAAACAGACATCCATTGTGCCCAACTCCCTCTGCCCGGCAGCTGGCCTCGGCCACCTACAATCCCGAACGAAACAGGATTTCTTCCAGATGCAAGCTGCCACAAGCTGGAAGCCTGGCTTCCCTTAGAGGGCCAAAGGCCTGCTAAAAACTGACACCAGGCACCTGGGCAGCTGACTTTACTTACCCCTGGAAACAGGCCATCCTTTGTGCACAACTCCCTCTGCCGGGCACCTGGCCTCGGCCGCCTACAATCCAGAACGGAACAGGAATACTTCCAGATGCAAGCTGCCACAATCAGGAAGCCTGGCTTCCCATGGAGGGTCAAACGCCTCCTACAAACTGACATCAGGCACCTGGGCAGCTGACTTTACTTACCCCTGGAAACAGGCCATCCTTTGTGCCCAAGTCCCTCAGCCGGTCACCCAGCTCCGGCAACCTACAATCCTGAACGAACAGGATTTCTTCCAGATGCAAGCTGCCACATGCAGGAAGCCTGGCTTCCCATGGAGGGTGATAGGCCTGCTACAAACTGACATCAGGCACCTGGGCAGCTGACTTTACTTACCCCTGGAAACAGGCCATCCTTTGTGCCCAACTCCCTCTGCCGGGCACCATTCCTTGGCCACCTACAATCCCGAACGGAACAGGATTTCTTCCAGATGCAAGATGCCACAAACTGGAAGACTAGCTTCCCTTGGAGGGCCAAAGGCCTCCTACAAACTGACATCAGGCACCTGGGCAGCTGACTTTACTTAACCCCTGGAAACAGGCCATCCTTTGTGCCCAACTCCCTCTGCCGGGCACCTGGCCTCGGCCACCTACAATCTCGAACGGAACAGCATTTCTTCCAGATGCAAGCTGCCACAAACTTGAAGCCTGGTTTCCCTTGGAGGGCCAAAGGCCTCCTACAAACTGACATCAGGCACCTGGGCAGCTGACTTTACTTAATCCCCGGAAACAGGCTGTCTTTTGTGCCCAACTCCTAATGACGGGCACCCGGCTTTGGCCACCTACAATCCTGAACGGAACAGGATTTCTTCCAGATGCAAGCTGCCACAAGCAGGAAGCCTGCCTTCCCATGGTGGGCCAAAGGCCTCCTACAAACTGACATCAGGCACCTGGGCAGCTGACTTTACTTACCCCTGGAAACAAGCCATCATTTGTGCCCAACTCCCTCTGCCGGGCAACTGGCTTCGGGCACCTACAATCCCGAACGGAACAGGATTTCTTCCAGATGCAAGCTGCCACAAGCAGGAAGCCTGGCTTCCCTTGGAGGGCCAAAGGCCTCCTACAAACTGACATCAGGCACCTGGGCAGCTGACTTTACTTATTTCTGGAAACAGGCCATCGTTTGTGCCCAACTCCCTCTGCCGGGCACCTGGCCTTGGCCACCTACAATCCCGAACAGAACAGGATTCCTTCCAGATGCAAGCTGCCACAATCAGGAAGCCTGGCTTCCCATGGAGAGCCAAAGGCCTTCTAAAAACTGACACCAGGCACCTGGGCAGCTGACTTTACTTACCTCTGGTGACAGGCCATCATTTGTGCCAACCTCCCTCAGCTTGGCACCCGGCCTCGGCCACCTACAATCTAGAACAGAACAGGATTACTTCCAGATGCAAGCTGCCACAAACTGGAAGCCTGGCTTCCCATGGAGGGCCAAAGGCCTGATACAAACTGACATCAGGCACCTGGGCAGCTGACTTTACTTACCCCTGGAAACAGGCCATCATTTGTGCCCAACTCCCTCTGCCGGGCACCAGGCCTCGGCCACCTACAATCCCGAACGGAACAGGATTTCTTCCAGATGCAAACTGCCACTAACTGGAAGCCTGGCTTCCCTTGGAGGGCCAAAGGCCTCCTAGTAACGGACACCAGGCACCTGGGCAGCTGACTTTACTTACCCCTGGAAACAGGCCATCATTTGTGCCCAACTCCCTCTGCCGGGCACCATGCCTCGCCCACCTACAATCCCGAACGTAACAGCATTTTTTCCAGATGGAAGCAGCCACCAACTGGTAGCCTGGCTTCCCTTGGAGGGCCAAAGGCGTGCTACAAACTGAAATCAGACACCTGGTCAGATGACTTTACTTAACTTCTGGAAACAGGCCATTTTTTGTGCCCAACTTTTAATGACGGGCGCCGGGCTTTGGCCACCTACAATCCCGAAGGGAACAAGATTACATCCTGAAGCAAGCTGCCACAAACTGGAAGACTAGCTTCCCTTGGAGGGACAAAGGCCTCCTACAAACTGACATCAGGCACCTGGGCAGCTGACTTTACTTACCCCGGAAACAGACATCCATTGTGCCCAACTCCCTCTGCCCGGCAGCTGGCCTCGGCCACCTACAATCCCGAACGAAACAGGATTTCTTCCAGATGCAAGCTGCCACAAGCTGGAAGCCTGGCTTCCCTTAGAGGGCTAAAGGCCTGCTAAAAACTGACACCAGGCACCTGGGCAGCTGACTTTACTTACGCCTGGAAACAGGCCATCCTTTGTGCACAACTCCCTCTGCCGGGCACCTGGCCTCGGCCGCCTACAATCCCGAACGGAACAGGAATACTTCCAGATGCAAGCTGCCACAGTCAGGAAGCCTGGCTTCCCATGGAGGGTCAAACGCCTCCTACAAACTGACATCAGGCACCTGGGCAGCTGACTTTACTTACCCCTGGAAACAGGCCATCCTTTGTGCCCAAGTCCCTCAGCCGGGCACCCAGCTCCGGCAACCTACAATCCCGAACGGAACAGGATTCCTTCCAGATGCAAGCTGCCACAAACTGGAAGACGTGCTTTACTTGGAGGGCCAAAGGCCTGCTACAAACTGACATCAGGCACCTGGGCAGCTGACTTTACTTACCCCTGGAAACAGGCCATCCTTTGTGCCCAACACCCTTAGCCGGGCACCCAGCTCCGGCAACCTACAATCCCGAACGAACAGGATTTCTTACAGATGCAAGCTGCCACATGCAGGAAGCCTGGCTTCCCATGGAGGGTGATAGGCCTGCTACAAACTGACATCAGGCACCTGGGCAGCTGACTTTACTTACCCCTGGAAACAGGCCATCCTTTGTGCCCAACTCCCTCTGCCGGGCACCATTCCATGGCCACCTACAATCCCGAACGGAACAGGATTTCTTCCAGATGCAAGATGCCACAAACTGGAAGACTAGCTTCCCTTGGAGGGCCAAAGGCCTCCTACAAACTGACATCAGGCACCTGGGCAGCTGACTTTACTTAACCCCTGGAAACAGGCCATCCTTTGTGCCCAACTCCCTCTGCCAGGCACCTGGCCTCGGCCACCTACAATCTCGAACGGAACAGCATTTCTTCCAGATGCAAGCTGCCACAAACTTGAAGCCTGGTTTCCCTTGGAGGGCCAAAGGCCTCCTACAAACTGACATCAGGCACCTGGGCAGCTGACTTTACTTAATCCCCGGAAACAGGCCGTCTTTTGTGCCCAACTCCTAATGACGGGCACCCGGCTTTGGCCACCTACAATCCTGAACGGAACAGGATTTCTTCCAGATGCAAGCTGCCACAAGCAGGAAGCCTGCCTTCCCATGGTGGGCCAAAGGCCTCCTACAAACTGACATCAGGCACCTGGGCAGCTGACTTTACTTACCCCTGGAAACAAGCCATCATTTGTGCCCAACTCCCTCTGCCGGGCAACTGGCTTCGGGCCACCTACAATCCCGAACGGAACAGGATTTCTTCCAGATGCAAGCTGCCACAAGCAGGAAGCCTGGCTTCCCTTGGAGGGCCAAAGGCCTCCTACAAACTGACATCAGGCACCTGGGCAGCTGACTTTACTTATTTCTGGAAACAGGCCATCCTTTGTGCCCAACTCCCTCTGCCGGGCACCTGGCCTTGGCCACCTACAATCCCGAACAGAACAGGATTCCTTCCAGATGCAAGCTGCCACAATCAGGAAGCCTGGCTTCCCATGGAGAGCCAAAGGCCTTCTACAAACTGACACCAGGCACCTGGGCAGCTGACTTTACTTACCTCTTGTGACAGGCCATCATTTGTGCCAACCTCCCTCAGCTTGGCACCCGGCCTCGGCCACCTACAATCCCGAACGGAACAGGATTACTTCCAGATGCAAGCTGCCACAAACTGGAAGACTTGCTTCCCTTGGAGGGCCAAAGGCCTGCTACAAACTGACATCAGGCACCTGGGCAGCTGACTTTAATTACCCCTGGAAACAGGCCTTCATTTGTGCCCAACTCCCTCTGCAGGGCACCATGCCTCGCCCACCTACAATCCCGAACCGAACAGGATTTCTTCCAGATGTAAACTGCCACTAACTGGAAGCCTGGCTTCCCATGGAGGGCCATAGGCCTCCTAAAAACTGACATCAGGCACCTGGGCAGCTGACTTTACTTACCCCTGGAAACAGGCCATCCTTTGTGCCCAACTCCCACAGCCGGGCAACTGGCCTCGGCCACTTACAATCCCGAACGGAACAGGATTTCTTCCAGATGCAAACTGCCACTAACTGGAAGCCTGGCTTCCCTTGGAGGGCCAAAGGCCTCCTAGTAACGGACACCAGGCACCTGGGCAGCTGACTTTACTTACCCCTGGAAACAGGCCATCATTTGTGCCCAACTCCCTCTGCCGGGCACCATGCCTCGCCCACCTACAATCCCGAACGTAACAGCATTTTTTCCAGATGCAAGCAGCCACAAACTGGTAGCCTGGCTTCCCTTGGAGGGCCAAAGGCCTGCTACAAACTGACATCAGACACCTGGTCAGATGACTTTACTTAACTTCTGGAAACAGGCCATTTTTTGTGCCCAACTTTTAATGACGGGCACCGGGCTTTGGCCACCTACAATCCCGAACGGAACAAGATTACATCCTGAAGCAAGCTGCCACAAACTGGAAGACTAGCTTCCCTTGGAGGGCCAAAGGCCTCCTACAAACTGACATCAGGCACCTGGGCAGTTGACTTTACTTACCCCTGGAAACAGGCCATCCTTTGTGCCCAACTCCCTCTGCCGGGCACCATTCCTTGGCCACCTACGATCCCGAACGGAACAGGATTTCTTCCAGATGCAAGATGCCACAAACTGGAAGACTAGCTTCCCTTGGAGGGCCAAAGGCCTCCTACAAACTGACATCAGGCACCTGGGCAGCTGACTTTACTTACCCCTGGAAACAGCCATCCTTTGTGCCCAACTCCCTCTGCCGGGCACCTGGCCTCGGCCACCTACAATTCCGAACGGAACAGGAATTCTTCCAGATGCAAGCTGCCACCAGCTGGAAGCCTGACTTCCATTGGAGAGCCAAAGGCCTCCTACAAACTGATATCAGGCACCTGGGCAGCTGACTTTACTTACCCTTGGAAACAGGCCATCCTTTGTGCCCAACTCCCGCTGCCGGGCACCTGGCCACGGCCACCTACAATCCCGAACGAATCAGGATTTCTTCCAGATGCAAGCTGCCACAAACTGGAACCCTGGCTTCCCTTAGAGGGCCAAAGGCCTCCTACAAACTGACATCAGGCACTTGGGCAGCTGACTTTACTTATCCCTGGAAACAGACCATCCTTTGTGCCCAACTCCCTCTGCCGGGCACCTGGCCTCGGCCACCTACCATCCCAAAAGGAACAGGATTTCTTCCAGATGCAAGCTGCCACAAGCGGGAAGCCTGGCTTCCCTTGGAGTGCCAAAGGCCTCCTACAAACTGACATCAGACACTTGGTAAGCTGACTTTACTTAACTTCTGGAAACAGGCCATATTTTGAGCCCAACTTTTAATGACGGGCACCCGGCTTTGGACACCTACAATCCCGAACGGAACAGGATTACATCCTGAAGCAAGCTGCCACAAACTGGAAGACTAGCTTCCCTTGGAGGGCCAAAGGCCTGCTACAAATTGAAATCAGGCACCTGGGCAGCTGACTTTACTTACCCCTGGAAACAGGCTATCATTTGTGCCCAACTCCCTCTGCCGGGCACCAGGCCTCGGCCACCTACAATCCCAAACGGAACAGGATTTCTTCCAGATGCAAGCTGCCACAAGCAGGAAGCCTGGCTTCCCATAGAGGGCCAAAGGCCTCCTACAAACTGACATCAGGCACCTGGGCAGCTGACTTCACTTACACCTGGAAACAGGCCATCATTTGTGCCCAACTCCCTCTGCCGGGCACCTGGCCTCGGCCACCTACAATCCCGAACGAAACAGGATTTCTTCCAGATGTAAGCTGCCACAAACTGGAAGCCTGGCTTCCCATGGAGGGTTAAAGGCCTCCTAAGAACTGACATCAGGCAACTGGGCAGCTGACTTTACTTACCCCTGGAAACAGGCCAGCCTTTGTGCCCAACTCCCTCTGCCGGGCACCTCGACTCGGCCACCTACAATCCCGAACGGAACTGGATTACATCCAGATGCAAGCTGCCACAAACTGGAAGACTAGCTTCCCATGGAGGGCCAAAGGCCTCCTACAAACGGACACCAGGCACCTGGGCAGCTGACTTTACTTACCCATGGAAACAGGCCATCCTTTGTGCCCAACTCCCTCTGCCGGGCACCAGGCCTCAACCACCTACGATCCCAAACGGAACAGGATTTCTTCCAGATGCAAGCTGCCACAAGCTGGAAGCCTGGCTTCCCTTGGAGGGCCAAAGGCCTCCTACAAACTGACATCAGGCACCTGGTCAGATGACTTTACTTACCCTTGGAAACAGACTATCCTTTTTATCCTACTCCCTCTGCCGGGCACCTGGCCTCGGCCACCTACAATCCCGAACGGAACAGCATTTCTTCCAGATGCAAGCTGCAACACACAAGAAGACTGGCTTCAATTGTAGGGTCAAAGGCCTCCTACAAACTGACATCATGCACCTGGGCAGCTGACTTTACTTATCCCTGGAAACAGGCCATCATTTGTGCCCAACTCCCTCTGCCGGGCACCTGGCCTCGGGCACCTACAATCCCGAACGGAACAGCATTACTTCCAGATGCAAGCTGCCACAATCAGGAAGCCTGGCTTCCTTGGAGGGCCAAAGGCCTGCTACAAACTGACATGAGGCACCTGGGCAGCTGACATTTACTTAACCCTGGAAACAGGCCTTCCTTTGAGCCCAACTCCTCTGCCGGGCACCAGGCCTCGCCCACCTACAATCCCGAACGGAACAGGATTTCTTCCAGATGCAAGCTGCCACAAGCTGGAAGCCTGGCTTCCGTTGGAGGGCCTAAGGCCTCCTACAAACTGACATCAGGCACCTGGGCAGCTGACTTTACTTACTCTGGAAACAGGCCATCCTTTTTGCCCAACTCCCTCTGCCGGGCACCTGGCCTCGGCCACCTACAATCCCAAACGGAACAGGATTTCTTCCAGATGCAAGCTGCCACAAGCTGGAAGCCTGGCTTCCCTTGGAGGGCCAAAGGCCTCCTACAAACTGACATCAGGCACCTGGCAGCCTGACTTTACTTACCCCCTGGAAACAGGCCATCCTTTGTGCCCAAGTCCCTCAGCCGGGCACCAGCTCCGGCAACCTACAATCCCGAACGGAACAGGATTCCTTCCAGATGCAAGCTGCCACAAACTGGAAGACGTGCTTCCCTTGGAGGGCCAAAAACCTGCTACAAACTGACATCAGGCACCTGGGCAGCTGACTTTACTTACCCCTGGAAACAGGCCATCCTTTGTGCCCAACTCCCTCTGCCGGGCACCCGGCTTTGGCCACTACAATACCGAACGGAACAGGATTTCTTCCAGATGCAAGCTGCCACAAGCAGGAAGCCTTGGTTCCCATGAAGGCCAAAGGCCTCCTACAAACTGACATCAGGCACCTGGGCAACTGACTTTACTTACCCCTGGAAACAGCCATCCATTGTGCCCAACTCCCTCTGCCCGGCAGCTGGCCTCGGCCACCTACAATCCCGAACGAAACAGGATTTCTTCCAGATGCAAGCTGCCACAAGCTGGAACCCTGGCTTCCCTTAGAGGGCCAAAGGCCTTCTACAAACTGACACCAGGCACCTGGGCAGCTGACTTTACTTACCCCTGGAAACAGGACATCCTTTGTGCCCAACTCCCTCTGCCGGGCACCTGGCCTCGGCCCGCTACAATCCCGAACGGAACAGGAATACTTCCAGATGCAAGCTGCCACAATCAGGAAGCCTGGCTTCCCATGGAGGGGTCAAACGCCTCCTACAAACTGACATCAGGCACCTGGGCAGCTGACTTTACTTACCCCTGAAACAGGCCATCCTTTGTGCCCAACTCCCTCTGCCGGGCACCATGCCTTGGCACCTACAATCCCGAACGAAACAGGATTTCTTCCAGATGCAAGATGCCACAAACTGGAAGACTAGCTTCCCTTGGAGGCCAAAGGCCTCCTACAAACTGACATCAGGCACCTGGGCAGCTGACTTTACTTACCCCTGGAAACAGGCCATCCTTTGTGCCCAACTCCCTCTGCCGGGCACCTGGCCTCGGCCACCTACAATCTCGAACGGAACAGCATTTCTTCCAGATGCAAGCTGCCACAAACTTGAAGCCATGGTTTCCCTTGGAGGGCCAAAGGCCTGATACAAACTGACATCAGACACCTTGTCAGCTGACTTTACTTAACCCCTGGAAAAGGCCGTCTTTTGTGCCCAACTCCTAATGACGGGCACCCGGCTTTGGCCACCTACAATCCTGAACGGAACAGGATTTCTTCAGATGCAAGCTGCCACAAGCAGGAAGCCTGCCTTCCCATGGTGGGCCAAAGACCTCCTACAAACTGACATCAGGCACCTGGGCAGCTGACTTTACTTACCCCTGGAAACAGGCCATCATTTGTGCCCAACTCCCTCTGCCGGGCAACTGGCCTCGGCACCTACAATCCCGAACGGAACAGGTTTTCTTCCAGATGCAAGCTGCCACAAGCAGGAAGCCTGGCTTCCCTTGGTGGGGGCAAAGGCCTCCTACAAACTGACATCAGGCACCTGGGCAGCTGACTTTACTTACCCCTGGAAACAGGCCATCCTTTGTGCCCAACTCCCTCTGCCGGGCACCTGGCCTTGGCCCACCTACAATCCCGAACAGAACAGGATTCTTCCAGATGCATGCTGCCACAATCAGGGAAGCCCTGGCTTCTCATGGAGAGCCAAAGGCCTTCTACAAACTGACAGCAGGCACCTGGGCAGCTGACTTTACTTACCTCTGGTGACAGGCCATAATTTGTGCGAACCTCCCTCAGCTTGGCACCCGGCCTCGGCCACCTACAATCCCGAACGGAACAGGATTACTTCAGATGCAAGCTGCCACAAACTGGAAGACTTGCTTCCCTTGGAGGGCCAAAGGCCTGCTACAAACTGACATCAAGCACCTGGGCAGCTGACTTTACTTAGCCCTGGAAACAGGCCATCATTTGTGCCCACTCCCTCTGCAGGGCACCATGCCTCGCCCACCTACAATCCGAACGGAACAGGATTTCTTCCAGATGCAAACTGCCACTAACTGGAAGCCTGGCTTCCCATGGAGGGCCATAGGCCTCCTAAAAACTGACATCAGGCACCTGGGCAGCTGACTTTACTTACCCCTGGAAACAGGCCATCCTTTGTGCCCAACTCCCACAGGCGGTGCAACAGCCCTCGGCCACTTACAATCCCGAACGGAACAGGATTTCTTCCAGATGCAAACTGCCACTAACTGGAAGCCTGGCTTCCCTTGGAGGGCCAAAGGCCTCCTAGTAACGGACACCAGGCACCTGGGCAGCTGACTTTACTTACCCCTGGAAACAGGCCATCATTTGTGCCCAACTTTCTCTGCCGGGCACCATGCCTCGCCCACCTACAATCCGAATGTAACAGCATTTTTTCCAGATGCAAGCAGCCACAAACTGGTAGCCTGGCTTCCCTTGGAGGGCCAAAGGCCTGCTACAAACTGACATCAGACACCTGGTCAGATGACTTTACTTAACTTCTGGAAACAGGCCATTTTTTGTGCCCAACTTTTAATGACGGGCACCGGGCTTTGGCCACCTACAATCCCGAACGGAACAAGATTACATCCTGAAGCAAGCTGCCACAAACTGAAGACTAGCTTCCCTTGGAGGGACAAAGGCCTCCTAAAAACTGACATCAGGCACCTGGGCAGCTGACTTTACTTACCCCTGGAAACAGGCCATCCTTTGTGCCCAACTCCCTCTGCCGGGCACCATGCCTTGGCCACCTACAATCCCGAACGGAACAGGATTTCTTCCAGATGCAAGATGCCACAAACTGGAAGACTAGCTTCCCTTGGAGGGCCAAAGGCCTCTTACAAACTGACATCAGGCACCTGGGCAGCTGACTTTACTTACCCCTGGAAACAGCCATCCTTTGTGCCCAACTCCCTCTGCCGGGCACCTGGCCTCGGCCACCTACAATTCCGAACGGAACAGGAATTCTTCCAGATGCAAGCTGCCACCAGCTGGAAGCCTGACTTCCATTGGAGAGCCAAAGGCCTGCTACAAACTGACATCAGGCACCTGGGCAGCTGACTTTACTTACCCTTGGAAACAGGCCATCCTTTGTGCCCAACTCCCGCTGCCGGGCACCTGGCCATGGCCACCTACAATCCCGAACGAATCAGGATTTCTTCCAGATGCAAGCTGCCACAAACTGGAACCCTGGCTTCCCTTAGAGGGCCAAAGGCCTCCTACAAACTGACACCAGGCACTTGGGCAGCTGACTTTACTTATCCCTGGAAACAGACCATCCTTTGTGCCCAACTCCCTCTGCCGGGCACCAGGCTCGGCCACCTACCATCCCAAACGGAACAGGATTTCTTCCAGATGCAAGCAGCCACAAGCTGGAAGCCTGGCTTCCCTTGGAGTGCCAAAGGCCTCCTACAAACTGACATCAGGCACCTGGGCAGCTGACTTTACTTACCCCTGGAAACAGGCCATCCTTTGTGCCCAAGTCCCTCAGCCGGGCACCCAGCTCCGGCAACCTACAATCCCGAACGGAACAGGATTCCTTCCAGATGCAAGCTGCCACAAACTGGAAGACGTGCTTCCCTTGGAGGGCCAAAGGCCTGCTACAAACTGACATGAGGCACCTGGGCAGCTGACTTTACTTACCCCTGGAAACAGGCCATCCTTTGTGCCCAACTCCCTCTGCCGGGCACCCGGCTTTGTCGACCTACAATCCCGAACAGAACAGGATTTCTTCCAGATGCAAGCTGCCACAAGCAGGAAGCCTGGCTCCCATGGAGGGCCAAAGGCCTTCTACAAACTGTCATCAGGCACCTGGGCAGCTGACTTTACTTACCTCTGGAAACAGGACATCCTTTGTGCCCAACTCCCTCTGCCGGGCACCTGGCCTCGGCCGCCTACAATCCCGAACGGAACAGGAATACTTCCAGATGCAAGCTGCCACAATCAGGAAGCCTGGCTTCCCATGGAGGGTCAAACGCCTTATACAAACTGACATCAGGCACCTGGGCAGCTGACTTTACTTACCCCTGGAAACAGGCCATCCTTTGTGCCCAAGTCCTCAGCCGGGCACCCAGCTCCGGCAACCTACAATCCCGAACGGAACAGGATTCCTTCCAGATGCAAGCTGCCACAAACTGGAAGACGTGCTTTACTTGAGGGCCAAAGGCCTGCTACAAACTGACATCAGGCACCTGGGCAGCTGACTTTACTTACCCCTGGAAACAGGCCATCCTTTGTGCCCAACACCCTTAGCCGGGCACCCAGCTCCGGCAACCTACAATTCCGAACGAACAGGATTTCTTACAGATGCAAGCTGCCACAAACTGGAAGCCTGGCTTCCCTTGGAGGGCCAAAGGCCTCCTACAAACTGACATCAGGCACCTGGGCAGCTGACTTTACTTACCCCTGGAAACAGGCCATCCTTTGTGCCCAACTCCCTCTGCCGGGCACCATGCCTTGGCCACCTACAATCCCGAACGAAACAGGATTTCTTCCAGATGCAAGATGCCACAAACTGGAAGACTAGCTTCCCTTGGAGGGCCAAAGGCCTCCTACAAACTGACATCAGGCACCTGGGCAGCTGACTTTACTTACCCCTGGAAACAGGCCATCCTTTGTGCCCAACTCCCTCTGCCGGGCACCTGGCCTCGGCCACCTACAATCTCGAACGGAACAGCATTTCTTCCAGATGCAAGCTGCCACAAACTTGAAGCCTGGTTTCCCTTGGAGGGCCAAAGGCCTGATACAAACTGACATCAGACACCTTGTCAGCTGACTTTACTTAACCCCTGGAAACAGGCCGTCTTTTGTGCCCAACTCCTAATGACGGGCACCCGGCTTTGGCCACCTACAATCCTGAACGGAACAGGATTTCTTCCAGATGCAAGCTGCCACAAGCAGGAAGCCTGCCTTCCCATGGTGGGCCAAAGACCTCCTACAAACTGACATCAGGCACCTGGGCAGCTGACTTTACTTACCCCTGGAAACAGGCCATCATTTGTGCCCAACTCCCTCTGCCGGGCAACTGGCCTCGGGCACCTACAATCCCGAACAGAACAGGATTTCTTCCAGATGCAAGCTGCCACAAGCAGGAAGCCTGGCTTCCCATGGAGGGCCAAAGGCCTCCTACAAACTGACATCAGGCACCTGGGCAGCTGACTTTACTTACCCCTGGAAACAGGACATCCTTTGTGCCCAACTCCCTCTGTCGGGCACCTGGCCTCGGCCGCCTACAATCCCGAACGAAACAGGAATACTTCCAGATGCAAGCTGCCACAATCAGGAAGCCTGGCTTCCCATGGAGGGTCAAACGCCTCCTACAAACTGACATCAGGCACCTGGGCAGCTGACTTTACTTACCCCTGGAAACAGGCCATCCTTTGTGCCCAAGTCCCTCAGCCGGGCACCCAGCTCCGGCAACCTACAATCCCGAACGGAACAGGATTCCTTCCAGATGCAAGCTGCCACAAACTGGAAGACGTGCTTTACTTGAGGGCCAAAGGCCTGCTACAAACTGACATCAGGCACCTGGGCAGCTGACTTTACTTAGCCCTGGAAACAGGCAATCCTTTGTGCCCGACTCCCTCTGCCGGGCACCTGGCCTTGGCCACCTACAATCCCGAACGGAACAGCATTTCTTCCAGATGCAAGCTGCCACAAACTGGTTGCCTTGCTTCCCTTGGAGGGGCAAAGGCCTGCTACAAACTGACATCAGACACTTGGTCAGCTGAATTTACTTAACTTCTGGAAACAGGCCATCTTTTGAGCCCAACTTTTAATGACGGGCACCCGGCTTTGGACACCTACAATCCCGAACGGAACAGGATTACATCCTGAAGCAAGCTGCCACAAACTGGAAGACTAGCTTTCCTTGGAGGGCCAAAGGCCTCCTACAAACTGACATCAGGCACCTGGGCAGCTGACTTTACTTACCCCTGGAAACAGGCCATCCTTTGTGCCCAACTCCCTCTGCCGGGCACTTGGCCTCGGCCGCCTACAATCCCGAACGGAACAGGAATTCTTCCAGATGCAAGCTGCCACCAGCTGGAAGCCTGACTTCCATTGGAGAGCCAAAGGCCTCCTACAAACTGACATCAGGCACCTGGGCAGCTGACTTTACTTACCCTTGGAAACAGGCCATCCTTTGTGCCCAACTCCCTCTGCCGGGCACCATGCCTTGGCCACCTACAATCCCGAACGGAACAGGATTTCTTCCAGATGCAAGATGCCACAAACTGGAAGACTAGCTTCCCTTGGAGGGCCAAAGGCCTCCTACAAACTGACATCAGGCACCTGGGCAGCTGACTTTACTTACCCCTGGAAACAGGCCATCCTTTGTGCCCAACTCCCTCTGCCGGGCACCTGGCCTCGGCCACCTACAATCTCGAACGGAACAGCATTTCTTCCAGATGCAAGCTGCCACAAACTTGAAGCCTGGTTTCCCTTGGAGGGCCAAAGGCCTGATACAAACTGACATCAGACACCTTGTCAGCTGTCTTTACTTAACCCCTGGAAACAGGCCGTCTTTTGTGCCCAACTCCTAATGACGGGCACCCGGCTTTGGCCACCTACAATCCTGAACGGAACAGGATTTCTTCCAGATGCAAGCTGCCACAAGCAGGAAGCCTGCCTTCCCATGGTGGGCCAAAGGCCTCCTACAAACTGACATCAGGCACCTGGGCAGCTGACTTTACTTACCCCTGGAAACAGGCCATCCTTTGTGCCCAACTCCCTCTGCCGGGCACCTGGCCTTGGCCACCTACAATCCCGAACAGAACAGGATTCCTTCCAGATGCAAGCTGCCACAATCAGGAAGCCTGGCTTCCCATGGAGAGCCAAAGGCCTTCTACAAACTGACACCAGGCACCTGGGCAGCTGACTTTACTTACCCCTGGAAACAGGCCATCCTTTGTGCCCAACTCCCACAGGCGGGCAACTGGCCTCGGCCACTTACAATCCCGAACGGAACAGGATTTCTTCCAGATGCAAGCTGCCACAAACTGGAAGACTTGCTTCCCTTGGAGGGCCAAAGGCCTGCTACAAACTGACATCAGGCACCTGGGCAGCTGACTTTACTTAGCCCTGGAAACAGGCCATCATTTGTGCCCAACTCCCTCTGCAGGGCACCATGCCTCGCCCACCTACAATCCCGAACGGAACAGGATTTCTTCCAGATGCAAACTGCCACTAACTGGAAGCCTGGCTTCCCATGGAGGGCCATAGGCCTCCTAAAAACTGACATCAGGCACCTGGGCAGCTGACTTTACTTAGCCCTGGAAACAGGCCATCATTTGTGCCCAACTCCCTCTGCAGGGCACCATGCCTCGCCCACCTACAATCCCGAACGGAACAGGATTTCTTCCAGATGCAAACTGCCACTAACTGGAAGCCTGGCTTCCCATGGAGGGCCATAGGCCTCCTAAAAACTGACATCAGGCACCTGGGCAGCTGACTTTACTTACCCCTGGAAACAGGCCATCCTTTGTGCCCAACTCCCACAGGCGGGCAACTGGCCTCGGCCACTTACAATCCCGAACGGAACAGGATTTCTTCCAGATGCAAACTGCCACTAACTGGAAGCTTGGCTTCCCTTGGAGGGCCAAAGGCCTCCTAGTAACGGACACCAGGCACCTGGGCAGCTGACTTTACTTACCCCTGGAAACAGGCCATCATTTGTGCCCAACTCCCTCTGCCGGGCACCATGCCTCGCCCACCTACAATCCCGAATGTAACAGCATTTTTTCCAGATGCAAGCAGCCACAAACTGGTAGCCTGGCTTCCCTTGGAGGGCCAAAGGCCTGCTACAAACTGACATCAGACACCTGGTCAGATGACTTTTCTTAACTTCTGGAAACAGGCCATTTTTTGTGCCCAACTTTTAATGACGGGCACCCGGCTTTGGCCACCTACAATCCCGAACGGAACAAGATTACATCCTGAAGCAAGCTGCCACAAACTGGAAGACTAGCTTCCCTTGGAGGGACAAAGGCCTCCTAAAAACTGACATCAGGCACCTGGGCAGCTGACTTTACTTACCCCTGGAAACAGGCCATCCTTTGTGCCCAACTCCCTCTGCCGGGCACCATGCCTTGCCCACCTACAATCCCGAACGGAACAGGATTTCTTCCAGATGCAAGATGCCACAAACTGGAAGACTAGCTTCCCTTGGAGGGCCAAAGGCCTCTTACAAACTGATATCAGGCACCTGGGCAGCTGACTTTACTTACCCCTGGAAACAGCCATCCTTTGTGCCCAACTCCCTCTGCCGGGCACTTGGCCTCGGCCACCTACAATTCCGAACGGAACAGGAATTCTTCCAGATGCAAGCTGCCACCAGCTGGAAGCCTGACTTCCATTGGAGAGCCAAAGGCCTCCTACAAACTGACATCAGGCACCTGGGCTGCTGACTTTACTTACCCTTGGAAACAGGCCATCCTTTGTGCCCAACTCCCGCTGCCGGGCACCTGGCCATGGCCACCTACAATCCTGAACGAATCAGGATTTCTTCCAGATGCAAGCTGCCACAAACTGGAACCCTGGCTTCCCTTAGAGGGCCAAAGGCCTCCTACAAACTGACACCAGGCACTTGGGCAGCTGACTTTACTTATCCCTGGAAACTGACCATCCTTTGTGCCCAACTCCCTCTGCCGGGCACCAGGCCTCGGCCACCTACCATCCCAAACGGAACAGGATTTCTTCCAGATGCAAGCTGCCACAAGCTGGAAGCCTGGCTTCCTTTGGAGTGCCAAAGGCCTCCTACAAACTGACATCAGGCACCTGGGCAGCTGACTTTACTTAGCCCTGGAAACAGGCCATCCTTTGTGCCCAAGTCCCTCAGCCGGGCACCCAGCTCCGGCAACCTACAATCCCGAACGGAACAGGATTCCTTCCAGATGCAAGCTGCCACAAACTGGAAGACGTGCTTCCCTTGGAGGGCCAAAGGCCTGCTACAAACTGACATGAGGCACCTGGGCAGCTGACTTTACTTACCCCTGGAAACAGGCCATCCTTTGTGCCCAACTCCCTCTGCCGGGCACTTGGCTTTGTCCACCTACAATCCCGAACAGAACAGGATTTCTTCCAGATGCAAGCTGCCACAAGCAGGAAGCCTGTCTTCTCATGGAGGGCCAAAGGCCTCCTACAAACTGACATCAGGCACCTGGGCAGCTGACTTTACTTAGCCCTGGAAACAGGCAATCCTTTGTGCCCGACTCCCTCTGCCGGGCACCTGGCCTTGGCCACCTACAATCCCGAACGGAACAGCATTTCTTCCAGATGCAAGCTGCCACAAACTGGTTGCCTTGCTTCCCTTGGAGGGGCAAAGGCCTGCTACAAACTGACATCAGACACTTGGTCAGCTGAATTTACTTAACTTCTGGAAACAGGCCATCTTTTGAGCCCAACTTTTAATGACGGGCACCCGGCTTTGGACACCTACAATCTCGAACGGAACAGGATTACATCCTGAAGCAAGCTGCCACAAACTGGAAGACTAGCTTTCCTTGGAGGGCCAAAGGCCTCCTACAAACTGACATCAGGCACCTGGGCAGCTGACTTTACTTACCCCTGGAAACAGGCCATCCTTTGTGCCCAACTCCCTCTGCCGGGCACCTGGCCTCGGCCGCCTACAATCCCGAACGGAACAGGAATACTTCCAGATGCAAGCTGCCACCAGCTGGAAGCCGGACTTCCATTGGAGAGCCAAAGGCCTCCTACAAACTGACATCAGGCACCTGGGCAGCTGACTTTACTTACCCTTGGAAACAGGCCATCCTTTGTGCCCAACTCCCTCTGCCGGGCACCATGCCTTGGCCACCTACAATCCCGAACGGAACAGGATTTCTTCCAGATGCAAGATGCCACAAACTGGAAGACTAGCTTCCCTTGGAGGGCCAAAGGCCGCCTACAAACTGACATCAGGCACCTGGGCAGCTGACTTTACTTACCCCTGGAAACAGGCCATCCTTTGTGCCCAACTCCCTCTTCCGGGCACCTGGCCTCGGCCACCTACAATCTCGAACGGAACAGCATTTCTTCCAGATGCAAGCTGCCACAAACTTGAAGCCTGGTTTCCCTTGGAGGGCCAAAGGCCTGATACAAACTGACATCAGACACCTTGTCAGCTGTCTTTACTTAACCCCTGGAAACAGGCCGTCTTTTGTGCCCAACTCCTAATGACGGGCACCCGGCTTTGGCCACCTACAATCCTGAACGGAACAGGATTTCTTCCAGATGCAAGCTGCCACAAGCAGGAAGCCTGCCTTCCCATGGTGGGCCAAAGGCCTCCTACAAACTGACATCAGGCACCTGGGCAGCTGACTTTACTTACCCCTGGAAACAGGCCATCCTTTGTGCCCAACTCCCTCTGCCGGGCACCTGGCCTTGGCCACCTACAATCCCGAACAGAACAGGATTCCTTCCAGATGCAAGCTCCCACAATCAGGAAGCCTGGCTTCCCATGGAGAGCCAAACGCCTTCTACAAACTGACACCAGGCACTTGGGCAGCTGACTTTACTTACCTCTGGTGACAGGCCATCATTTGTGCCAACCTCCCTCAGCTTGGCACCCGGCCTCGGCCACCTACAATCCCGAATGGAACAGGATTACTTCCAGATGCAAGCTGCCACAAACTGGAAGACTTGCTTCCCTTGGAGGGCCAAAGGCCTGCTACAAACTGACATCAGGCACCTGGGCAGCTGACTTTACTTAGCCCTGGAAACAGGCCATCATTTGTGCCCAACTCCCTCTGCAGGGCACCATGCCTCGCCCACCTACAATCCCGAACGGAACAGGATTTCTTCCAGATGCAAACTGCCACTAACTGGAAGCCTGGCTTCCCATGGAGGGCCATAGGCCTCCTAAAAACTGACATCAGGCACCTGGGCAGCTGACTTTACTTACCCCTGGAAACAGGCCGTCCTTTGTGCCCAACTCCCACAGGCGGGCAACTGGCCTCGGCCACTTACAATCCCGAACGGAACAGGATTTCTTCCAGATGCAAACTGCCACTAACTGGAAGCCTGGCTTCCCTTGGAGGGCCAAAGGCCTCCTAGTAACGGACACCAGGCACCTGGGCAGCTGACTTTACTTACCCCTGGAAACAGGCCATCATTTGTGCCCAACTCCCTCTGCCGGGCACCATGCCTCGCCCACCTACAATCCCGAATGTAACAGCATTTTTTCCAGATGCAAGCAGCCACAAACTGGTAGCCTGGCTTCCCTTGGAGGGCCAAAGGCCTGCTACAAACTGACATCAGACACCTGGTCAGATGACTTTTCTTAACTTCTGGAAACAGGCCATTTTTTGTGCCCAACTTTTAATGACGGGCACCCGGCTTTGGCCACCTACAATCCCGAACGGAACAAGATTACATCCTGAAGCAAGCTGCCACAAACTGGAAGACTAGCTTCCCTTGGAGGGACAAAGGCCTCCTAAAAACTGACATCAGGCACCTGGGCAGCTGACTTTACTTACCCCTGGAAACAGGCCATCCTTTGTGCCCAACTCCCTCTGCCGGGCACCATGCCTTGCCCACCTACAATCCCGAACGGAACAGGATTTCTTCCAGATGCAAGATGCCACAAACTGGAAGACTAGCTTCCCTTGGAGGGCCAAAGGCCTCTTACAAACTGATATCAGGCACCTGGGCAGCTGACTTTACTTACCCCTGGAAACAGCCATCCTTTGTGCCCAACTCCCTCTGCCGGGCACTTGGCCTCGGCCACCTACAATTCCGAACGGAACAGGAATTCTTCCAGATGCAAGCTGCCACCAGCTGGAAGCCTGACTTCCATTGGAGAGCCAAAGGCCTCCTACAAACTGACATCAGGCACCTGGGCAGCTGACTTTACTTACCCTTGGAAACAGGCCATCCTTTGTGCCCAACTCCCGCTGCCGGGCACCTGGCCATGGCCACCTACAATCCTGAACGAATCAGGATTTCTTCCAGATGCAAGCTGCCACAAACTGGAACCCTGGCTTCCCTTAGAGGGCCAAAGGCCTCCTACAAACTGACACCAGGCACTTGGGCAGCTGACTTTACTTATCCCTGGAAACTGACCATCCTTTGTGCCCAACTCCCTCTGCCGGGCACCAGGCCTCGGCCACCTACCATCCCAAACGGAACAGGATTTCTTCCAGATGCAAGCTGCCACAAGCTGGAAGCCTGGCTTCCTTTGGAGTGCCAAAGGCCTCCTACAAACTGACATCAGGCACCTGGGCAGCTGACTTTACTTAGCCCTGGAAACAGGCCATCCTTTGTGCCCAAGTCCCTCAGCCGGGCACCCAGCTCCGGCAACCTACAATCCCGAACGGAACAGGATTCCTTCCAGATGCAAGCTGCCACAAACTGGAAGACGTGCTTCCCTTGGAGGGCCAAAGGCCTGCTACAAACTGACATGAGGCACCTGGGCAGCTGACTTTACTTACCCCTGGAAACAGGCCATCCTTTGTGCCCAACTCCCTCTGCCGGGCACTTGGCTTTGTCCACCTACAATCCCGAACAGAACAGGATTTCTTCCAGATGCAAGCTGCCACAAGCAGGAAGCCTGTCTTCTCATGGAGGGCCAAAGGCCTCCTACAAACTGACATCAGGCACCTGGGCAGCTGACTTTACTTACCCATGGAAACAGGCCATCCTTTGTGCCCAACTCCCTCTGCCGGGCACCAGGCCTCAACCACCTACGATCCCAAACGAAACAGGATTTCTTCCAGATGCAAGCTGCCACAAACTGGTTGCCTTGCTTCCCTTGGAGGGGCAAAGGCCTGCTACAAACTGACATCAGACACTTGGTCAGCTGACTTTACTTAACTTCTGGAAACAGGCCATCTTTTCAGCCCAACTTTTAATGACGGGCACCCGGCTTTGGACACCTACAATCCCGAACGGAACAGGATTACATCCTGAAGCAAGCTGCCACAAACTGGAAGACTAGCTTCCCTTGGAGGGCCAAAGGCCTCCTACAAACTGACATCAGGCACCTGGGCAGTTGACTTTACTTACCCCTGGAAACAGGCCATCTTTTGTGCCCAACTCCCTCTGCCGGGCACCATGCCTCGCCCACCTACAATCCCAAACGGAACAGGATTTCTTCCAGATGCAAGCTGCCACAAGGCGGAAGCCTGGCTTCCCGTGGAGGGCCAAAGGCCTCCTACAAATTGAAATCAGGCACCTGGGCAGCTGACTTTACTTACCCCTGGAAACAGGCCATCATTTGTGCCCAACTCCCTCTGCCGGGCACCAGGCCTCGGCCACCTACAATCCCAAACGAAACAGGATTTCTTCCAGATGCAAGCTGCCACAAACTGGAAGCCTGGCTTCCCATGGAGGGTTAAAGGCCTCCTAAGAACTGACATCAGGCAACTGGGCAGCTGACTTTACTTACCCCTGGAAACAGGCCATCCTTTGTGCCCAACTCCCTCTGCCGGGCACCCGGCTTTGTCCACCTACAATCCCGAACAGAACAGGATTTCTTCCAGATGCAAGCTGCCACAAGCAGGAAGCCTGGCTTCCCATGGAGGGCCAAAGGCCTTCTACAAACTGACATCAGGCACTTGGGCAGCTGACTTTACTTACCCATGGAAACAGGCCATCCTTTGTGCCCAACTCCCTCTGCCGGGCACCAGGCCTCAACCACCTACGATCCCAAACGAAACAGGATTTCTTCCAGATGCAAGCTGCCACAAGCTGGAAGCCTGGCTTCCCTTGGAGGGCCAAAGGCCTCCTACAAACTGACATCAGGCACCTGGGCAGTTGACTTTACTTACTCCTGGAAACAGGCGATCCTTTTTGCCCAACTCCCTCACCCGGGCACCTGGCCTCGGTCTCCTACAATCCCGAACGGAACAGGATTTCTCCCCGATGCAAGCTGCCACAATCAGGAAGCCTGGCTTCCCTTGGAGGGCCAAAGTCCTCCTACAAACTGACATCAGGCTCCTGGGCTGCTGACTTTACTTACCCCTTGAAACAGGCCATCCTTTGTGCCCAACTCCCTCAGCAGGGCACCCTGCACCGGCCACTTACAATCCCGAACGGAACAGGATTTCTTCCAGATGCAAGCTGCCACAGGCTGGAAGCCTGGCTTCCCTTGGAGGGCCAAAGGCCTCCTACAAACTGACATCAGGCACCTGGGCAGCTGACTTTACTTACCCTTGGAAACAGGCCATCCTTTGTTCCCAACTCCCTCTGCCGGGCAACTGGCCTCGGCCACCTATAATCCCGAACGGAACAGCATTTCTTCCAGATGCAAGCTGCCACAAGCTGGAAGCCTGGCTTCCCTTGGAGGGCCAAAGGCCTCCTACAAACTGACATCAGGCACCTGGGCAGCTGACTTTACTTACCCTTGGAAACAGGCCATCATTTGTTCCCAACTCCCTCTGCCGGGCAACTGGCCTCGGCCACCTATAATCCCGAACTGAACAGCATTTCTTCCAGATGCAAGCTGCCACAAGCTGGAAGGCTGGCTTCTCTTGGAGGGCCAAAGGCCTCCTACAAACTTACATCAGGTGCCTGGGCAGCTGAGTTTACTTACCCCTGAAAACAGGCCATCCTTTCTGCCGAACTCGCTCTGCCGGGCACCCGGTTTCGGACACCAAAAATCTTGAATGGAACAGGATTTTTTCCAAATGCCAGCTGCCCCGCACTGGAAGCCTGGCTTCCCTTGGAGGGCCAAGGGCCTCCTACAAACTGACATCAGGCATCTGGGCAGCTGACTTTACTTACCCCTGGAAAGAGGCCATCATTTTATCCAACTCCCTCTGCCGGGCACCAGGCCTCAGCCATCTACAATCCCGAACGGAAAAGGATTTCTTTCAGATGCAAGCTGCTACAAGCTAGAAGGCTGGCTTCCCTTGGAGGGCCAAAGGCCGCCTACAAACTGACATCCAGCACCTGGGCAGATGACTTTACTTACCCCTGGAAACAGGCCATCATTTGTGCCCAACTCCGTCTGCCGGGCCCCTGCCTCGGCCACTTACAATCCCGAACGGAACAGCATTTCTCCCAGATGCAAGCTGCCACAATCAGGAAGCCTGGCTTCCCTTGGAGGGCCAAAGGCCTCCTACAAACTGACCTCAGGCACCTGGGCAGCTGACTTTACTTACCCCTGGAAACAGGCCATCCTTTGTGCCCAACTCCCTCAGCAGGGCACCCGGCTACGGCCACCTACAATCCCGAACGGAACAGGATTACATCCAGATGCAAGCTGCCACAAACTGGAAGACTAGCTTCCCTTGGAGGGCCAAAGGCCTCCTACAAACTGACATCAGGCACCTGGGCAGCTGACTTTACTTACCCCTGGAAACAGCCCATTCTTTGTGCCCAACTCCCTCTGCCGGGCACCTGGCCTCGGACACCGACAATCCTGAACGGAACAGCATTTCTCCCAGATGCAAGCTGCCACAATCAGGAAGCCTGTCTTCCCTTGGAGGGCCAAAGACCTCTTACAAAGTGACATCAGGCTCCTGGGCAGCTGACTTTACTTACCCCTAGAAACAGGCCATCCTTTGTTCCCAACTCTTTCAGCCGGGCACCCGGCTCCGGCCACCTACAATCCCGAACGGTGCAGGATTTCTTCCAGATGCAAGCTGCCACAAGCAGGAAGCCTGGCTTCCCCTTGAAGGGCCAAAGGCCTCCTACAAACTGACATCAGGCACCTGGGCAGCTGACTTTACTTACCCCTGGAAACAGGCCATCCTTTGTGCCCAACTCCCTCTGCCGGGCACCTGGCCTCGGCCACCTACAATCCCGAATGGAACAGGATTTCTTCCAGATGCAAGCTGCCGCAAACTGGAAGACTAGCTTCCCTTGGAGGGCCAAAGGCCTCCTACAAACTGTCATCAGGCACCTGGGCAGCTGACTTTACTTACCCCTGGAAACAGGCCATCATTTGTGCCCAACTCCCTCTGCTGGGCACCTGGCCTCGGCCACCTACAATCCCAAACGGAACAGGATTTCTTCCAGATGCAAGCTGCTACAAGCTGGAAGGCTGGCTTCCCTTGGAGGGCCAAAGGCCTCCTACAAACTGACATCAGGCACCTGGGCAGATGACTTTACTTACCCCTGGAAACAGGCCATCCTTGTGCCCAACTCCCTCAGCCGGGCACCAGGCCTCGGCCTCCTACAATCCCGAACGGAACAGGATTACTTCCAGATGCAAGCTGCCACAATCAGGAAGCCTGGCTTCCCTTGGAGGGCCAAAGGCCTCCTAAAAACTGACAGCAGGCACCTGGGCAGCTGGCTTTACTTACCCCTGAAACAGGCCATCCTTTCTGCCCAACTCCCTCTGCCGGGCACCTGGCCTCGGCCACCTACAATCCCGATCAGAACAGCATTTCCTCCAGATGCAAGCTGCCGCAAACTGGAAGACTAGCTTCCCTTGGAGGGCCAAAGGCCTCCTACAAACTGACACCAGGCACCTGGGCAGCTGACTTTACTTACCCCTGGAAACAGGCCATCCTTTGTTCCCAACTCCCTCAGCCGGGCACCTGGCCTCGGCCACTTACAATCCCGAACGGAACAGCATTTCTCCCAGATGCAAGCTGCCACAATCAGGAAGCCTGGCTTCCCCTGGAGGGCCAAATGCCTCCTACAAACTGACACCAGGCACCTGGGCAGCAGACTTTACTTACCCCTGGAAACAGGCCATCTTTTGTTCCCAACTCCTAATGACGGGCACCCTGCTTTGGCCACCTACAATCCCGAACAGTGCAGGATTTCTTCCAGATGCAAGCTGCCACAAGCAGGAAGCCTGGCTTCCCCTTGAAGGGCCAAAGGCCTCCTACAAACTGACATCAGGCACCTGGGCAGCTGACTTTACTTACCCCTGGAAACAGGCCATCCTTTGTTCCCAACTCCCTCAGCCGGGCACCTGGCCTCGGCCACCTACAATCCCGAACGGAACAGGATTTCTTCCAGATGCAAGCTGCCACAAACTAAAAGACTAGCTTCCCTTGGAGGGCCAAACGCCTCTTACAAACTGACATCAGGCACCTGGGCAGCTGACTTTACTTACCCCTGGAAACAGGCCATCCTTTGTGCCCAACTCCCTCTGCCGGGCACCTGGCCTCGGCCACCTACAATCCCGAAAAGAACAGCATTTCCTCCAGATGCAAGCTGCCAAAAACTGGAAGCCTGGCTTCTTTTAGAGAGCCAAAGGCCTCCTACAAACTGACATCAGGCACCTGGGCAGCTGACTTTACTTACCCCTGGAAACAGGCAATGCTTTCTGCCCAACTCCCTCTGCTGGGCACTAGACCTCGGCCACCTACAATCCCGAACGGAACAGGATTTCTTCCAGATGCAAGCTGCTACAAGCTGGAAGGCTGGATTCCCTTGGACGGCCAAAGGCCTCCTACAAACTGACATCAGGCACCTGGGCAGATGACTTTACTTACCCCTGGAAACAGGCCATCCTTGTGCCCAACTCCCTCAGCCGGGCGCCAGGCCTCGGCCACCTACAATCCCGAACGGAACAGCATTTCTCCCAGATGCAAGCTGCCACAATCAGGAAGCCTGGCTTCCCTTGGAGGGCCAAAGGCCTCCTAAAAACTGACATGAGGCACCTGGGCAGCTGACTTTACTTACCCCTGGAAACAGGCCATCCTTTGTTCCCAACTCTTTCTGCCGGCCACCCAGCTCTGGCCACCTACAATTCGGAACGGAGCAGGATTACTTCCAGATGCAAGCTGCCACAATCAGGAAGCCTGGCTTCCCTTGGAGGGCCAAAGGCCTCCTACAAACTGACACCAGGCACCTGGGCAGCTGGCTTTACTTACCCCTGGAAACAGGCCATCCTTTGTGCCCAACTCCCTCTGCCGGGCACCATACCTCCACCACCTAATATCCCAAACGGAACAGGATTTCTTCCAGATGCAAGCTGCCACAATCAGGAAGCCTGGCTTCCCTTGGAGGGCCAAAGGCCTCCTACAAACTGCCATCAGGCACCTGGGCAGCTGACTTTACTTAGCCCTGGAAACAGGCCATCCTTTGTGCCCAACTCCCTCTGCCCGGCACCCGGCTCCGGCCACCTACAATCCCGAACGGAACAGGATTTCTTCCAGATGCAAGCTGCCACAAACTGGAAGCCTGGCTTCCCTTGGAGGGCCAAAGGCCTCCTACAAACTGACATCAGGCACCTGGGCAGCTAACTTTACTTACCCCGGGAAACAGGCCATCCTTTGTGCCCAACTCCCTCTGCCGGGCACCTGGCCTCGGCCACCTACAATCCCGAACAGAACAGCATTTCCTCCAGATGCAAGCTGCCAAAAACTGGAAGCCTGGCTTCCCCTGGAGGGCCAAAGGCCTCCTACAAACTGACACCAGGCACCTGGGCAGCTGACTTTACTTACCCCTGGAAACAGGCCATCTTTTGTTCCCAACTCCTAATGACGGGCACCCGGCTTTGGCCACCTACAATCCCGAACGGAACAGGATTACATCCAGATGCAAGCTGCCACAAACTGGAAGACTAGCTTCCCTTGGAGGGCCAAAGGCCTCCTACAAACTGACATCAGGCACCTGGGCAGCTGACTTTACTTACCCCTGGAAACAGGCCAGCCTTTGTGCCCAACTCCCTCTGCCGGGCACCTGGCCTCGGACACCTACAATCCTGAACGGAACAGCATTTCTCCCAGATGCAAGCTGCCACAATCAGGAAGCCTGTCTTCCCTTGGAGGGCCAAAGACCTCTTACAAAGTGACATCAGGCTCCTGGGCAGCTGACTTTACTTACCCGTAGAAACAGGCCATCCTTTGTTCCCAACTCTTTCAGCCGGGCACCCGGCTCCGGCCACCTACAATCCCGAACGGTGCAGGATTTCTTCCAGATGCAAGCTGCCACAAGCAGGAAGCCTGGCTTCCCCTTGAAGGGCCAAAGGCCTCCTACAAACTGACATCAGGCACCTGGGCAGCTGACTTTACTTACCCCTGGAAACAGGCCATCTTTGGGCCCAACTCCCTCTGCCGGGCACCTGGCCTCGGCCACCTACAATCCCGAACGGAACAGGATTTCTTCCAAATGCAAGCTGCCGCAAACTGGAAGACTAGCTTCCCTTGGAGGGCCAAAGGCCTCCTACAAACTGTCATCAGGCACCTGGGCAGCTGACTTTACTTACCCCTGGAAACAGGCCATCCTTTCTGCCCAACTCCCTCTGCTGGGCACTAGGCCTCGGCCACCTACAATCCCAAACGGAACAGGATTTCTTCCAGATGCAAGCTGCTACAAGCTGCAAGGCTGGCTTCCCTTGGAGGGCCAAAGGCCTCCTAAAAACTGACAGCAGGCACCTGGGCAGCTGGCTTTACTTACCCCTGGAAACAGGCCATCCTTTGTGCCCAACTCCCTCTGCTGGGCACCTGGCCTCGGCCACCTACAATCCCGATCAGAACAGCATTTCCTCCAGATGCAAGCTGCCACAAACTGGAAGACTAGCTTCCCTTGGAGGGTCAAAGGCCTCCTACAAACTGACACCAGGCACCTGGGCAGCTGACTTTACTTACCCCTGGAAACAGGCCATCCTTTGTGCCCAACTCCCTTAGCTGAGCACCTGGCCTCTGCCACCTACAATCCGGAACGGAACAGGATTTCTTCCAGATGCAAGCTGCCACAAACTGGAAGACTAGCTTCCCTTGGAGGGCCAAAGGCCTCCTACAAACTGACATCAGGCACCTGGGCAGCTGACTTTACTTACCCCTGGAAACAGGCCATCCTTTGTGCCCAACTCCCTCTGCCGGGCACCTGGCCTCGGCCACCTACAATCCTGAACGGAACAGCATTTCCTCCAGATGCAAGCTGCCAAAAACTGGAAGCCTGGCTTCCTTTAGAGGGCCAAAGGCCTCCTACGAACTGACATCAGGCACCTGGGCAGCTGACTTTACTTACCCCGGAAACAGGCCATCCTTTGTGCCCAACTCCCTCTTCCGAGCACCTGGCCTCGGCCACCTACAATCCTGAACGGAACAGGATTTCTTTCAGACGCAAGCTGCCACAAGCAGGAAGCCTGGCATCCCATGGAGGAAAAATAGCCACCTGCAAACTGACATCAGGCACCTGGGCAGCTGACTTTACTTACCCCTGGAAACAGGCCATCATTTTATCCAACTCCCTCTGCCGGGCACCAGGCCTCAGCCACCTACAATCCCGAACGGAAAAGGATTACATCCAGATGCAAGCTGCCACAAACTGGAAGACTAGCTTCCCTTGGAGGGCCAAAGGCCTCCTACAAACTGACATCAGGCACCTGGGCAGCTGACTTTACTTACCCCTGGAAACGGGCCATCCTTTGTGCCCAACTCCCTCTGCCGGGCACTAGGCCTCGGCCACCTAAAATCCCAAACGGAACAGGATTTCTTCCAGATGCAAGCTGCTACAAGCTGGAAGGCTGGCTTGCCTTGGAGGGCCAACAGCCTCCTACAAACTGATATCAGGCACCTGGGCAGTTGACTTTACTTACTCCTGGAAACAGGCCATCCTTTGTGCCCAACTCCCTCTGCCGGGCACCTGGCCTCGGCCACCTACAATCCCGAATGGAACAGGATTTCTCCCAGATGCAAGCTGCCACAATCAGGAAGCCTGGCTTCCCTTTGAGGGCCAAAGTCCTCCTACAAAGTGACATCAGGCTCCTGGGCAGCTGACTTTACTTACCCCTGGAAACAGGCCATCTTTTGTTCCCAACTCCTAATGACGGGCACCCGGCTTTGGCCACCTACAATCCCGAACGGAACAGGATTACATCCAGATGCAAGCTGCCACAAACTGGAAGACTAGCTTCCCTTGGAGGGCCAAAGGCCTCCTACAAACTGACATCAGGCACCTGGGCAGCTGACTTTACTTACCCCTGGAAACAGGCCAGCCTTTGTGCCCAACTCCCTCTGCCGGGCACCTGGCCTCGGACACCTACAATCCTGAACGGAACAGCATTTCTCCCAGATGCAAGCTGCCACAATCAGGAAGCCTGTCTTCCCTTGGAGGGCCAAAGACCTCTTACAAAGTGACATCAGGCTCCTGGGCAGCTGACTTTACTTACCCGTAGAAACAGGCCATCCTTTGTTCCCAACTCTTTCAGCCGGGCACCCGGCTCCGGCCACCTACAATCCCGAACGGTGCAGGATTTCTTCCAGATGCAAGCTGCCACAAGCAGGAAGCCTGGCTTCCCCTTGAAGGGCCAAAGGCCTCCTACAAACTGACATCAGGCACCTGGGCAGCTGACTTTACTTACCCCTGGAAACAGGCCATCTTTGGGCCCAACTCCCTCTGCCGGGCACCTGGCCTCGGCCACCTACAATCCCGAACGGAACAGGATTTCTTCCAGATGCAAGCTGCCGCAAACTGGAAGACTAGCTTCCCTTGGAGGGCCAAAGGCCTCCTACAAACTGTCATCAGGCACCTGGGCAGCTGACTTTACTTACCCCTGGAAACAGGCCATCCTTTCTGCCCAACTCCCTCTGCTGGGCACTAGGCCTCGGCCACCTACAATCCCAAACGGAACAGGATTTCTTCCAGATGCAAGCTGCTACAAGCTGCAAGGCTGGCTTCCCTTGGAGGGCCAAAGGCCTCCTAAAAACTGACAGCAGGCACCTGGGCAGCTGGCTTTACTTACCCCTGGAAACAGGCCATCCTTTGTGCCCAACTCCCTCTGCTGGGCACCTGGCCTCGGCCACCTACAATCCCGATCAGAACAGCATTTCCTCCAGATGCAAGCTGCCACAAACTGGAAGACTAGCTTCCCTTGGAGGGTCAAAGGCCTCCTACAAACTGACACCAGGCACCTGGGCAGCTGACTTTACTTACCCCTGGAAACAGGCCATCCTTTGTGCCCAACTCCCTTAGCTGAGCACCTGGCCTCTGCCACCTACAATCCGGAACGGAACAGGATTTCTTCCAGATGCAAGCTGCCACAAACTGGAAGACTAGCTTCCCTTGGAGGGCCAAAGGCCTCCTACAAACTGACATCAGGCACCTGGGCAGCTGACTTTACTTACCCCTGGAAACAGGCCATCCTTTGTGCCCAACTCCCTCTGCCGGGCACCTGGCCTCGGCCACCTACAATCCTGAACGGAACAGCATTTCCTCCAGATGCAAGCTGCCAAAAACTGGAAGCCTGGCTTCCTTTAGAGGGCCAAAGGCCTCCTACGAACTGACATCAGGCACCTGGGCAGCTGACTTTACTTACCCCGGAAACAGGCCATCCTTTGTGCCCAACTCCCTCTTCCGAGCACCTGGCCTCGGCCACCTACAATCCTGAACGGAACAGGATTTCTTTCAGACGCAAGCTGCCACAAGCAGGAAGCCTGGCATCCCATGGAGGAAAAATAGCCACCTGCAAACTGACATCAGGCACCTGGGCAGCTGACTTTACTTACCCCTGGAAACAGGCCATCATTTTATCCAACTCCCTCTGCCGGGCACCAGGCCTCAGCCACCTACAATCCCGAACGGAAAAGGATTACATCCAGATGCAAGCTGCCACAAACTGGAAGACTAGCTTCCCTTGGAGGGCCAAAGGCCTCCTACAAACTGACATCAGGCACCTGGGCAGCTGACTTTACTTACCCCTGGAAACGGGCCATCCTTTGTGCCCAACTCCCTCTGCCGGGCACTAGGCCTCGGCCACCTAAAATCCCAAACGGAACAGGATTTCTTCCAGATGCAAGCTGCTACAAGCTGGAAGGCTGGCTTGCCTTGGAGGGCCAACAGCCTCCTACAAACTGATATCAGGCACCTGGGCAGTTGACTTTACTTACTCCTGGAAACAGGCCATCCTTTGTGCCCAACTCCCTCTGCCGGGCACCTGGCCTCGGCCACCTACAATCCCGAATGGAACAGGATTTCTCCCAGATGCAAGCTGCCACAATCAGGAAGCCTGGCTTCCCTTTGAGGGCCAAAGTCCTCCTACAAAGTGACATCAGGCTCCTGGGCAGCTGACTTTACTTACCCCTGGAAACAGGCCATCCTTTGTGCCCAACTCCTTCAGCAGAGCACCCGACACCGGCCACCTACAATCCCGAACGGAACAGGATTTCTTCCAGATGCAAGCTGCCACAAGCAGGAAGCCTGGCTTCTCTTGGAGGGCCAAAGGCCTCCTACAAACTGACATCAGGCACCTGGGCAGCTGACTTTACTTACCCCTGAAAACAGGCCATCCTTTGTGCCGAACTCGCTCTGCCGGGCACCCGGTTTCGGACACCTAAAATCTTGAATGGAACAGGATTTTTTCCAAATGCAAGCTGCCACAAACTGGAAGCCTGGCTTCCCTTGGAGGGCCAAGGGCCTCCTACAAACTGACATCAGGCACCTGGGCTGCTGAATTTACTTACCCCTGGAAACAGGCCATCATTTTATCCAGCTCCCTCAGCCGGGCACCAGGCCTCAGCCACCTACAATCCCGAACGGAAAAGGATTTCTTCCAGATGCAAGCTGCCACAATCAGGAAGCCTGGCTTCCCTTGGAGGGCCAAAGGCCTCCTACAAACTGACACCAGGCACCTGGGCAGCTGACTTTACTTACCCCTGGAAAAAGGCCATCCTTTGTGCCCAACTCCCTATGCCGGGCACCAGGCCTCAACCACCTAAGATTCCAAACGGAACAGGATTTCTTCCAGATGCAAGCTGCCACAAGCTGGAAGCCTGGCTTCCCTTGGAGGGCCAAAGGCCTCCTACAAACTGACATCAGGAACCTGGGCAGCTGACTTTACTTACCCCTGGAAACAGGCCATCCTTTTTTCCCAACTCCATCACCAGGGCACCCGGCTCCGGCCACCTACAATCCCGAACGGAACAGGATTTCTTCCAGATGCAAGCTGCCACAAGCAGGAAGCCTGGCTTCCCCTGGAAGGCCAAAGGCCTCCTACAAACTGAAAACAGGCACCTGGGCAGCTGACTTTACTTACCCCTGGAAACAGGCCATCCTTTGTGCCCAACTCCCTCAGCAGGGCACCCGGCTCCGGCCACCTACAATCCCGAACGGAACAGCATTTCTTCCAGATGCAAGCTGCTACAAGCTGGAAGGCTGGCTTCCCTTGGAAAGCCAAAGGCCTCCTAAAAACTGAGAGCAGGCACCTGGGCAGCTGACTTTACTTACCCCTGGAAACAGGCCATCCTTTGTGCCCAACTCCCTCTGCCGGGCATCTGGCCACGGCCACTTACAATCCCGAACAGAACAGCATTTCCTCCAGATGCAAGCTGCCACAAACTGGAAGACTAGCTTCCCTTGGAGGGTCAAAGGCCTCCTACAAACTGACACCAGGCACCTGGGCAGCTGACTTTACTTACCCCTGGAAACAGGCCATCCTTTGTGCCCAACTCCCTCTGCCGGGCACCTGGCCTCTGCCACCTACAATCCGGAACGGAACAGGATTTCTTCCAGATGCAAGCTGCCACAAACTGGAAGACTAGCTTCCCTTGGAGGGCCAAAGGCCTCCTACAAACTGACATCAGGCACCTGGGCAGCTGACTTTACTTACCCCTGGAAACAGGCCATCCTTTGTGCCCAACTCCCTCTGCCGGGCACCTAGCCTCGGCCACCTACAATCCCGAACGGAACAGCATTTCCTCCAGATGCAAGCTGCCAAAAACTGGAAGCCTGGCTTCCTTTAGAGGGCCAAAGGCCTCCTACGAACTGACATCAGGCACCTGGGCAGCTGACTTTACTTACCCCGGAAACAGGCCATCCTTTGTGCGCAATCCCCTCTTCCGAGCACCTGGCCTCGGCCACCTGCAATCCTGAACGGAACAGGATTTCTTTCAGATGCAAGCTGCCACAAGCAGGAAGCCTGGCATCTCATGGAGGAAAAATAGCCACCTGCAAACTGACATCAGGCACCTGGGCAGCTGACTTTACTTACCCCTGGAAACAGGCCATCATTTTATCCAACTCCCTCTGCCGGGCCCCAGGCCTCAGCCGCCTACAATCCCGAACGGAAAAGGATTTCTTCCAGATGGAAGCTGCTACAAGCTGGAAGGCTGGCTTCCCTTGGAGGGCCAAAGGCCGCCTACAAACTGACATCAGGCACCTGGGCAGCTGACTTTACTTACCCCTGGAAACAGGCCATCATTTGTGCCCAACTCCGTCTGCCGGGCACCTGGCCTCGGCCACCTACAATCCCGAACGGAACAGCATTTCTTCCAGATGCAAGCTGCCACAATCAGGAAGCCTGGCTTCCCTTGGAGGGCCAAAGGCCTCCTACCAACTGACACCAGGCACCTGGGCAGCTGACTTTACTTACCCCTGGAAACAGGCCATCTTTTGTTCCCAACTCCTAGTGACGGGAACCCGGCTTTGGCCACCTACAATCCCGAACGGAAAAGGATTACATCCAGATGCAAGCTGCCACAAATTGGAAGACTAGCTTCCCTTGGAGGGCCAAAGGCCTCCTACAAACTGACATCAGGCACCTGGGCAGCTGACTTTACTTACCCCTGGAAACAGGCCAGCCTTTGTGCCCAACTCCCTCTGACGGGCACCTGGCCTCGGACACCTACAATCCCGAACGGAACAGCATTTCTCCCAGATGCAAGCTGCCACAATCAGGAAGCCTGTCTTCCCTTGGAGGGCCAAAGACCTCTTACAAAGTGACATCAGGCTCCTGGGCAGCTGACTTTACTTACCCCTAGAAACAGGCCATCCTTTGTTCCCAACTCTTTCAGCCGGGCACCCGGCTCCGGCCACCTACAATCCCGAACGGTGCAGGATTTCTTCCAGATGCAAGCTGCCACAAGCAGGAAGCCTGGCTTCCCCTTGAAGGGCCAAAGGCCTCCTACAAACTGACATCAGGCACCTGGGCAGCTGACTTTACTTACCCCTGGAAACAGGCCATCCTTTGTGCCCAACTCCCTCTGCCGGGCACCTGGCCTCGGCCACCTACAATCCCGAACGGAACAGGATTTCTTCCAGATGCAAGCTGCCGCAAACTGGAAGACTAGCTTCCCTTGGAGGGCCAAAGGCCTCCTACAAACTGTCATCAGGCACCTGGGCAGCTGACTTTACTTACCCCTGGAAACAGGCCATCCTTTCTGCCCAACTCCCTCTGCCGGGCAACTGTCCTCGGCCACATACAATCCTGAACGGAACAGCATTTCTCCCAGATGCAAGCCGCAAAAATCAGGAAGCCTGGCTTCCCTTGGAGGGCCAAAGGCCTCCTACAAACTGACACCAGGCACCTGGGCAGCTGACTTTACTTACCCCTGGAAACAGGCCATCCTTTGTTCCCAACTCCCTCAGCCGGGCACCTGGCCTCGGCCACTTACAATCCCGAACGGAACAGCATTTCTCCCAGATGCAAGCTGCCACAATCAGGAAGCCTGGCTTCCCCTGGAGGGCCAAATGCCTCCTACAAACTGACACCAGGCACCTGGGCAGCAGACTTTACTTACCCCTGGAAACAGGCCATCTTTTGTTCCCAACTCCTAATGACGGGCACCCTGCTTTGGCCACCTACAATCCCGAACAGTGCAGGATTTCTTCCAGATGCAAGCTGCCACAAGCAGGAAGCCTGGCTTCCCCTTGAAGGGCCAAAGGCCTCCTACAAACTGACATCAGGCACCTGGGCAGCTGACTTTACTTACCCCTGGAAACAGGCCATCCTTTGTTCCCAACTCCCTCAGCCGGGCACCTGGCCTCGGTCACCTACAATCCCGAACGGAACAGGATTTCTTCCAGATGCAAGCTGCCACAAACTAAAAGACTAGCTTCCCTTGGAGGGCCAAACGCCTCTTACAAACTGACATCAGGCACCTGGGCAGCTGACTTTACTTACCCCTGGAAACAGGCCATCCTTTGTGCCCAACTCCCTCTGCCGGGCACCTGGCCTCGGCCACCTACAATCCCGAACAGAACAGCATTTCCTCCAGATGCAAGCTGCCAAAAACTGGAAGCCTGGCTTCTTTTAGAGAGCCAAAGGCCTCCTACAAACTGACATCAGGCACCTGGGCAGCTGACTTTACTTACCCCTGGAAACAGGCCATGCTTTCTGCCCAACTCCCTCTGCTGGGCACTAGGCCTCGGCCACCTACAATCCCGAACGGAACAGGATTTCTTCCAGATGCAAGCTGCTACAAGCTGGAAGGCTGGATTCCCTTGGACGGTCAAAGGCCTCCTACAAACTGACATCAGGCACCTGGGCAGCTGACTTTACTTACCCCTGGAAACAGGCCATCCTTTGTTCCCAACTCCCTCAGCCGGGCACCTGGCCTCGGCCACCTACAATCCCGAACGGAACAGGATTTCTTCCAGATGCAAGCTGCCACAAACTAAAAGACTAGCTTCCCTTGGAGGGCCAAACGCCTCTTACAAACTGACATCAGGCACCTGGGCAGCTGACTTTACTTACCCCTGGAAACAGGCCATCCTTTGTGCCCAACTCCCTCTGCCGGGCACCTGGCCTCGGCCACCTACAATCCCGAACAGAACAGCATTTCCTCCAGATGCAAGCTGCCAAAAACTGGAAGCCTGGCTTCTTTTAGAGAGCCACAGGCCTCCTACAAACTGACACCAGGCACCTGGGCAGCTGACTTTACTTACCCCTGGAAACAGGCCATGCTTTCTGCCCAACTCCCTCTGCTGGGCACTAGGCCTCGGCCACCTACAATCCCGAACGGAACAGGATTTCTTCCAGATGCAAGCTGCTACAAGCTGGAAGGCTGGATTCCCTTGGACGGCCAAAGGCCTCCTACAAACTGACATCAGGCACCTGGGCAGATGACTTTACTTACCCCTGGAAACAGGCCATCCTTGTGCCCAACTCCCTCAGCCGGGCGCCAGGCCTCGGCCACCTACAATCCCGAACGGAACAGCATTTCTCCCAGATGCAAGCTGCCACAATCAGGAAGCCTGGCTTCCCTTGGAGGGCCAAAGGCCTCCTAAAAACTGACATGAGGCACCTGGGCAGCTGACTTTACTTACCCCTGGAAACAGGCCATCCTTTGTTCCCAACTCTTTCTGCCGGCCACCCAGCTCTGGCCACGTACAATTCGGAACGGAGCAGGATTACTTCCAGATGCAAGCTGCCACAATCAGGAAGCCTGGCTTCCCTTGGAGGGCCAAAGGCCTCCTACAAACTGACACCAGGCACCTGGGCAGCTGGCTTTACTTACCCCTGGAAACAGGCCATCCTTTGTGCCCAACTCCCTCTGCCGGGCACCATGCCTCCGCCACCTAATATCCCAAACGGAACAGAATTTCTTCCAGATGCAAGCTGCCACAATCAGGAAGCCTGGCTTCCCTTGGAGGGCCAAAGGCCTCCTACAAACTGCCATCAGGCACCTGGGCAGCTGACTTTACTTACCCCGGGAAACAGGCCATCCTTTGTGCCCAACTCCCTCTGCCGGGCACCTGGCCTCGGCCACCTACAATCCCGAACAGAACAGCATTTCCTCCAGATGCAAGCTGCCAAAAACTGGAAGCCTGGCTTCCCCTGGAGGGCCAAAGGCCTCCTACAAACTGACACCAGGCACCTGGGCAGCTGACTTTACTTACCCCTGGAAACAGGCCATCTTTTGTTCCCAACTCCTAATGACGGGCACCCGGCTTTGGCCACCTACAATCCCGAACGGAACAGGATTACATCCAGATGCAAGCTGCCACAAACTGGAAGACTAGCTTCCCTTGGAGGGCCAAAGGCCTCCTACAAACTGACATCAGGCACCTGGGCAGCTGACTTTACTTACCCCTGGAAACAGCCCATTCTTTGTGCCCAACTCCCTCTGCCGGGCACCTGGCCTCGGACACCTACAATCCTGAACGGAACAGCATTTCTCCCAGATGCAAGCTGCCACAATCAGGAAGCCTGTCTTCCCTTGGAGGGCCAAAGACCTCTTACAAAGTGACATCAGGCTCCTGGGCAGCTGACTTTACTTACCCGTAGAAACAGGCCATCCTTTGTTCCCAACTCTTTCAGCCGGGCACCCGGCTCCGGCCACCTACAATCCCGAACGGTGCAGGATTTCTTCCAGATGCAAGCTGCCACAAGCAGGAAGCCTGGCTTCCCCTTGAAGGGCCAAAGGCCTCCTACAAACTGACATCAGGCACCTGGGCAGCTGACTTTACTTACCCCTGGAAACAGGCCATCCTTTGTGCCCAACTCCCTCTGCCGGGCACCTGGCCTCGGCCACCTACAATCCCGAACGGAACAGGATTTCTTCCAGATGCAAGCTGCCGCAAACTGGAAGACTAGCTTCCCTTGGAGGGCCAAAGGCCTCCTACAAACTGTCATCAGGCACCTGGGCAGCTGACTTTACTTACCCCTGGAAACAGGCCATCCTTTCTGCCCAACTCCCTCTGCTGGGCACTAGGCCTCGGCCACCTACAATCCCAAACGGAACAGGATTTCTTCCAGATGCAAGCTGCTACATGCTGGAAGGCTGGCTTCCCTTGGAAGGCCAAAGGCCTCCTACAAACTGACATCAGGCACCTGGGCAGATGACTTTACTTACCCCTGGAAACAGGCCATCCTTGTGCCCAACTCCCTCAGCCGGGCACCAGGCCTCGGCCTCCTACAATCCCGAACGGAACAGGATTACTTCCAGATGCAAGCTGCCACAATCAGGAAGCCTGGCTTCCCTTGGAGGGCCAAAGGCCTCCTAAAAACTGACAGCAGGCACCTGGGCAGCTGGCTTTACTTACCCCTGGAAACAGGCCATCCTTTGTGCCCAACTCCCTCTGCTGGGCACCTGGCCTCGGCCACCTACAATCCCGATCAGAACAGCATTTCCTCCAGATGCAAGCTGCCACAAACTGGAAGACTAGCTTCCCTTGGAGGGTCAAAGGCCTCCTACAAACTGACACCAGGCACCTGGGCAGCTGACTTTACTTACCCCTGAAAACAGGCCATCCTTTGTGCCCAACTCCCTTAGCTGAGCACCTGGCCTCTGCCACCTACAATCCGGAACGGAACAGGATTTCTTCCAGATGCAAGCTGCCACAAACTGGAAGACTAGCTTCCCTTGGAGGGCCAAAGGCCTCCTACAAACTGACATCAGGCACCTGGGCAGCTGACTTTACTTACCCCTGGAAACAGGCCATCCTTTGTGCCCAACTCCCTCTGCCGGGCACCTGGCCTCGGCCACCTACAATCCTGAACGGAACAGCATTTCCTCCAGATGCAAGCTGCCAAAAACTGGAAGCCTGGCTTCCTTTAGAGGGCCAAAGGCCTCCTACGAACTGACATCAGGCACCTGGGCAGCTGACTTTACTTACCCCGGAAACAGGCCATCCTTTGTGCCCAACTCCCTCTTCCGAGCACCTGGCCTCGGCCACCTACAATCCTGAACGGAACAGGATTTCTTTCAGACGCAAGCTGTCACAAGCAGGAAGCCTGGCATCCCATGGAGGAAAAATAGCCACCTGCAAACTGACATCAGGCACCTGGGCAGCTGACTTTACTTACCCCTGGAAACAGGCCATCATTTTATCCAACTCCCTCTGCCGGGCACCTGGCCTTGGCCACCTACAATCCCGAATGGAACAGGATTTCTCCCAGATGCAAGCTGCCACAATCAGGAAGCCTGGCTTCCCTTGGAGGGCCAAAGTCCTCCTACAAACTGACATCAGGCTTTTGGGCAGCTGACTTTACTTACCCCTGGAAACAGGCCATCCTTTGTGCCCAACTCCTTCAGCAGAGCACCCGACACCGGCCACCTACAATCCCGAACGGAACAGGATTTCTTCCAGATGCAAGCTGCCACAAGCAGGAAGCCTGGCTTCTCTTGGAGGGCCAAAGGCCTCCTACAAACTGACATCAGGCACCTGGGCAGCTGACTTTACTTACCCCTGAAAACAGGCCATCCTTTCTGCCGAACTCGCTCTGCCGGGCACCCGGTTTCGGACACCTAAAATCTTGAATGGAACAGGATTTTTTCCAAATGCAAGCTGCCACAAACTGGAAGCCTGGCTTCCCTTGGAGGGCCAAGGGCCTCCTACAAACTGACATCAGGCACCTGGGCTGCTGAATTTACTTACCCCTGGAAACAGGCCATCATTTAATCCAGCTCCCTCAGCCGGGCACCAGGCCTCAGCCACCTACAATCCCGAACGGAAAAGGATTTCTTCCAGATGCAAGCTGCCACAATCAGGAAGCCTGGCTTCCCTTGGAGGGCCAAAGGCCTCCTACAAACTGACACCAGGCACCTGGGCAGCTGACTTTACTTACCCCTGGAAACAGGCCATCCTTTGTGCCCAACTCCCTATGCCGGGCACCAGGCCTCAACCACCTAAGATTCCAAACGGAACAGGATTTCTTCCAGATGCAAGCTGCCACAAGCTGGAAGCCTGGCTTTCCTTGGAGGGCCAAAGGCCTCCTACAAACTGACATCAGGAACCTGGGCAGCTGACTTTACTTACCCCTGGAAACAGGCCATCCTTTTTTCCCAACTCCATCACCAGGGCACCCGGCTCCGGCCACCTACAATCCCGAACGGAACAGGATTTCTTCCAGATGCAAGCTGCCACAAGCAGGAAGCCTGGCTTCCCCTGGAAGGCCAAAGGCCTCCTAAAAACTGAAAACAGGCACCTGGGCAGCTGACTTTACTTACCCCTGGAAACAGGCCATCCTTTGTGCCCAACTCCCTCAGCAGGGCACCCGGCTCCGGCCACCTACAATCCCGAACGGAACAGCATTTCTTCCAGATGCAAGCTGCTACAAGCTGGAAGGCTGGCTTCACTTGGAAAGCCAAAGGCCTCCTACAAACTGACATCAGGCACCTGGGCAGATGACTTTACTTACCCCTGGAAACAGGCCATCCTTGTGCCCAACTCCCTCAGCCGGGCACCAGGCCTCGGCCACCTACAATCCCGAACGGAACAGGATTACTTCCAGATGCAAGCTGCCACAATCAGGAAGCCTGGCTTCCCTTGGAGGGCCAAAGGCCTCCTAAAAACTGAGAGCAGGCACCTGGGCAGCTGACTTTACTTACCCCTGGAAACAGGCCATCCTTTGTGCCCAACTCCCTCTGCCGGGCACCTGGCCACGGCCACCTACAATCCCGAACAGAACAGCATTTCCTCCAGATGCAAGCTGCCACAAACTGGAAGACTAGCTTCCCTTGGAGGGTCAAAGGCCTCCTACAAACTGACACCAGGCACCTGGGCAGCTGACTTTACTTACCCCTGGAAACAGGCCATCCTTTGTGCCCAACTCCCTCTGCCGGGCGCCTGGCCTCTGCCACCTACAATCCGGAACGGAACAGGATTTCTTCCAGATGCAAGCTGCCACAAACTGGAAGACTAGCTTCCCTTGGAGGGCCAAAGGCCTCCTACAAACTGACATCAGGCACCTGGGCAGCTGACTTTACTTACCCCTGGAAACAGGCCATCCTTTGTGCCCAACTCCCTCTGCCAGGCACCTAGCCTCGGCCACCTACAATCCCGAACGGAACAGCATTTCCTCCAGATGCAAGCTGCCAAAAACTGGAAGCCTGGCTTCCTTTAGAGGGCCAAAGGCCTCCTACGAACTGACATCAGGCACCTGGGCAGCTGACTTTACTTACCCCGGAAACAGGCCATCCTTTGTGCCCAACTCCCTCTTCCGAGCACCTGGCCTCGGCCACCTGCAATCCTGAACGGAACAGGATTTCTTTCAGATGCAAGCTGCCACAAGCAGGAAGCCTGGAATCCCATGGAGGAAAAATAGCCACCTGCAAACTGACATCAGGCACCTGGGCAGCTGACTTTACTTACCCCTGGAAACAGGCCATCATTTTATCCAACTCCCTCTGCCGGGCCCCAGGCCTCAGCCGCCTACAATCCCGAACGGAAAAGGATTTCTTCCAGATGGAAGCTGCTACAAGCTGGAAGCCTGGCTTCCCTTGGAGGGCCAAAGGCCGCCTACAAACTGACATCAGGCACCTGGGCAGCTGACTTTACTTACCCCTGGAAACAGGCCATCATTTGTGCCCAACTCCGTCTGCCGGGCACCTGGCCTCGGCCACCTACAATCCCGAACGGAACAGCATTTCTTCCAGATGCAAGCTGCCACAATCAGGAAGCCTGGCTTCCCTTGGAGGGCCAAAGGCCTCCTACCAACTGACACCAGGCACCTGGGCAGCTGACTTTACTTACCCCTGGAAACAGGCCATCTTTTGTTCCCAACTCCTAGTGACGGGAACCCGGCTTTGGCCACCTACAATCCCGAACGGAAAAGGATTACATCCAGATGCAAGCTGCCACAAATTGGAAGACTAGCTTCCCTTGGAGGGCCAAAGGGCTCCTACAAACTGACATCAGGCACCTGGGCAGCTGACTTTACTTACCCCTGGAAACAGGCCAGCCTTTGTGCCCAACTCCCTCTGACGGGCACCTGGCCTCGGACACCTACAATCCCGAACGGAACAGCATTTCTCCCAGATGCAAGCTGCCACAATCAGGAAGCCTGTCTTCCCTTGGAGGGCCAAAGACCTCTTACAAAGTGACATCAGGCTCCTGGGCAGCTGACTTTACTTACCCCTAGAAACAGGCCATCCTTTGTTCCCAACTCTTTCAGCCAGGCACCCGGCTCCGGCCACCTACACTCCCGAACGGTGCAGGATTTCTTCCAGATGCAAGCTGCCACAAGCAGGAAGCCTGGCTTCCCCTTGAAGGGCCAAAGGCCTCCTACAAACTGACATCAGGCACCTGGGCAGCTGACTTTACTTACCCCTGGAAACAGGCCATCCTTTGTGCCCAACTCCCTCTGCCGGGCACCTGGCCTCGGCCACCTACAATCCCGAACGGAACAGGATTTCTTCCAGATGCAAGCTGCCGCAAACTGGAAGACTAGCTTCCCTTGGAGGGCCAAAGGCCTCCTACAAACTGTCATCAGGCACCTGGGCAGCTGACTTTACTTACCCCTGGAAACAGGCCATCCTTTCTGCCCAACTCCCTCTGCCGGGCAACTGTCCTCGGCCACATACAATCCTGAACGGAACAGCATTTCTCCCAGATGCAAGCCGCAAAAATCAGGAAGCCTGGCTTCCCTTGGAGGGCCAAAGGCCTCCTACAAACTGACACCAGGCACCTGGGCAGCTGACTTTACTTACCCCTGGAAACAGGCCATCCTTTGTTCCCAACTCCCTCAGCCGGGCACCTGGCCTCGGCCACTTACAATCCCGAACGGAACAGCATTTCTCCCAGATGCAAGCTGCCACAATCAGGAAGCCTGGCTTCCCCTGGAGGGCCAAATGCCTCCTACAAACTGACACCAGGCACCTGGGCAGCAGACTTTACTTACCCCTGGAAACAGGCCATCTTTTGTTCCCAACTCCTAATGACGGGCACCCTGCTTTGGCCACCTACAATCCCGAACAGTGCAGGATTTCTTCCAGATGCAAGCTGCCACAAGCAGGAAGCCTGGCTTCCCCTTGAAGGGCCAAAGGCCTCCTACAAACTGACATCAGGCACCTGGGCAGCTGACTTTACTTACCCCTGGAAACAGGCCATACTTTGTTCCCAACTCCCTCAGCCGGGCACCTGGCCTCGGCCACCTACAATCCCGAACGGAACAGGATTTCTTCCAGATGCAAGCTGCCACAAACTAAAAGACTAGCTTCCCTTGGAGGGCCAAACGCCTCTTACAAACTGACATCAGGCACCTGGGCAGCTGACTTTACTTACCCCTGGAAACAGGCCATCCTTTGTGCCCAACTCCCTCTGCCGGGCACCTGGCCTCGGCCACCTACAATCCCGAACAGAACAGCATTTCCTCCAGATGCAAGCTGCCAAAAACTGGAAGCCTGGCTTCTTTTAGAGAGCCAAAGGCCTCCTACAAACTGACATCAGGCACCTGGGCAGCTGACTTTACTTACCCCTGGAAACAGGCCATCCTTTCTGCCCAACTCCCTCTGCTGGGCACTAGGCCTCGGCCACCTACAATCCCGAACGGAACAGGATTTCTTCCAGATGCAAGCTGCTACAAGCTGGAAGGCTGGATTCCCTTGGACGGCCAAAGGCCTCCTACAAACTGACATCAGGCACCTGGGCAGATGACTTTACTTACCCCTGGAAACAGGCCATCCTTGTGCCCAACTCCCTCAGCCGGGCGCCAGGCCTCAGCCACCTACAATCCCGAACGGAACAGCATTTCTCCCAGATGCAAGCTGCCACAATCAGGAAGCCTGGCTTCCCTTGGAGGGCCAAAGGCCTCCTAAAAACTGACATGAGGCACCTGGGCAGCTGACTTTACTTACCCCTGGAAACAGGCCATCCTTTGTTCCCAACTCTTTCTGCCGGCCACCCAGCTCTGGCCACCTACAATTCGGAACGGAGCAGGATTACTTCCAGATGCAAGCTGCCACAATCAGGAAGCCTGGCTTCCCTTGGAGGGCCAAAGGCCTCCTACAAACTGACACCAGGCACCTGGGCAGCTGGCTTTACTTACCCCTGGAAACAGGCCATCCTTTGTGCCCAACTCCCTCTGCCGGGCACCATGCCTCCACCACCTAATATCCCAAACGGAACAGAATTTCTTCCAGATGCAAGCTGCCACAATCAGGAAGCCTGGCTTCCCTTGGAGGGCCAAAGGCCTCCTACAAACTGCCATCAGGCACCTGGGCAGCTGACTTTACTTAGCCCTGGAAACAGGCCATCCTTTGTGCCCAAATCCCTCTGCCCGGCACCCGGCTCCGGCCACCTACAATCCCGAACGGGACAGGATATCTTCCAGATGCAAGCTGCCACAAACTGGAAGCCTGGCTTCCCTTGGAGGGCCAAAGGCCTCCTACAAACTGACATCAGGCACCTGGGCAGCTAACTTTACTTACCCCTGGAAACAGGCCATCCTTTGTGCCCAACTCCCTATGCCGGGCACCTGGCCTCGGCCACCTACAATCCCGAACAGAACAGCATTTCCTCCAGATGCAAGCTGCCAAAAACTGGAAGCCTGGCTTCCCCTGGAGGGCCAAAGGCCTCCTACAAACTGACACCAGGCACCTGGGCAGCTGACTTTACTTACCCCTGGAAACAGGCCATCTTTTGTTCCCAACTCCTAATGACGGGCACCCGGCTTTGGCCACCTACAATCCCGAACGGAACAGGATTACATCCAGATGCAAGCTGCCACAAACTGGAAGACTAGCTTCCCTTGGAGGGCCAAAGGCCTCCTACAAACTGACATCAGGCACCTGGGCAGCTGACTTTACTTACCCCTGGAAACAGCCCATTCTTTGTGCCCAACTCCCTCTGCCGGGCACCTGGCCTCGGACACCTACAATCCTGAACGGAACAGCATTTCTCCCAGATGCAAGCTGCCACAATCAGGAAGCCTGTCTTCCCTTGGAGGGCCAAAGACCTCTTACAAAGTGACATCAGGCTCCTGGGCAGCTGACTTTACTTACCCCTAGAAACAGGCCATCCTTTGTTCCCAACTCTTTCAGCCGGGCACCCAGCTCCGGCCACCTACAATCCCGAACGGTGCAGGATTTCTTCCAGATGCAAGCTGCCACAAGCAGGAAGCCTGGCTTCCCCTTGAAGGGCCAAAGGCCTCCTACAAACTGACATCAGGCACCTGGGCAGCTGACTTTACTTACCCCTGGAAACAGGCCATCCTTTGTGCCCAACTCCCTCTGCCGGGCACCTGGCCTCGGCCACCTACAATCCCGAACGGAACAGGATTTCTTCCAGATGCAAGCTGCCGCAAACTGGAAGACTAGCTTCCTTTGGAGGGCCAAAGGCCTCCTACAAACTGTCATCAGGCACCTGGGCAGCTGACTTTACTTACCCCTGGAAACAGGCCATGCTTTCTGCCCAACTCCCTCTGCTGGGCACTAGGCCTCGGCCACCTACAATCCCAAACGGAACAGGATTTCTTCCAGATGCAAGCTGCTACAAGCTGGAAGGCTGGCTTCCCTTGGAGGGCCAAAGGCCTCCTACAAACTGACATCAGGCACCTGGGCAGATGACTTTACTTACCCCTGGAAACAGGCCATCCTTGTGCCCAACTCCCTCAGCCGGGCACCTGGCCTCGGCCACTTACAATCCCGAACGGAACAGCATTTCTCCCAGATGCAAGCTGCCACAATCAGGAAGCCTGGCTTCCCCTGGAGGGCCAAATGCCTCCTACAAACTGACATCAGGCACCTGGGCAGCAGACTTTACTTACCCCTGGAAACAGGCCATCTTTTGTTCCCAACTCCTAATGACGGGCACCCTGCTTTGGCCACCTACAATCCCGAACAGTGCAGGATTTCTTCCAGATGCAAGCTGCCACAAGCAGGAAGCCTGGCTTCCCCTTGAAGGGCCAAAGGCCTCCTACAAACTGACATCAGGCACCTGGGCAGCTGACTTTACTTAACCCTGGAAACAGGCCATGCTTTCTGCCCAACTCCCTCTGCTGGGCACTAGGCCTCGGCCACCTACAATCCCGAACGGAACAGGATTTCTTCCAGATGCAAGCTGCTACAAGCTGGAAGGCTGGATTCCCTTGGACGGCCAAAGGCCTCCTACAAACTGACATCAGGCACCTGGGCAGCTGACTTTACTTACCCCTGGAAACAGGCCATCCTTTGTTCCCACCTCCCTCAGCCGGGCACCTGGCCTCGGCCACCTACAATCCCGAACGGAACAGGATTTCTTCCAGATGCAAGCTGCCACAAACTAAAAGACTAGCTTCCCTTGGAGGGCCAAACGCCTCTTACAAACTGACATCAGGCACCTGGGCAGCTGACTTTACTTACCCCTGGAAACAGGCCATCCTTTGTGCCCAACTCCCTCTGCCGGGCACCTGGCCTCGGCCACCTACAATCCCGAACAGAACAGCATTTCCTCCAGATGCAAGCTGCCAAAAACTGGAAGCCTGGCTTCTTTTAGAGAGCCAAAGGCCTCCTACAAACTGACATCAGGCACCTGGGCAGCTGACTTTACTTACCCCTGGAAACAGGCCATGCTTTCTGCCCAACTCCCTCTGCTGGGCACTAGGCCTCGGCCACCTACAATCCCGAACGGAACAGGATTTCTTCCAGATGCAAGCTGCTACAAGCTGGAAGGCTGGATTCCCTTGGACGGCCAAAGGCCTCCTACAAACTGACATCAGGCACCTGGGCAGCTGACTTTACTTACCCCTGGAAACAGGCCATCCTTGTGCCCAACTCCCTCAGCCGGGCGCCAGGCCTCGGCCACCTACAATCCCGAACGGAACAGCATTTCTCCCAGATGCAAGCTGCCACAATCAGGAAGCCTGGCTTCCCTTGGAGGGCCAAAGGCCTCCTACAAACTGACACCAGGCACCTGGGCAGCTGGCTTTACTTACCCCTGGAAACAGGCCATCCTTTGTGCCCAACTCCCTCTGCCGGGCACCATGCCTCCACCACCTAATATCCCAAACGGAACAGAATTTCTTCCAGATGCAAGCTGCCACAATCAGGAAGCCTGGCTTCCCTTGGAGGGCCAAAGGCCTCCTACAAACTGCCATCAGGCACCTGGGCAGCTGACTTTACTTACCCCTGGAAACAGGCCATCCTTTGTGCCCAACTCCCTCTGCCCGGCACCCGGCTCCGGCCACCTACAATCCCGAACGGAACAGGATATCTTCCAGATGCAAGCTGCCACAAACTGGAAGCCTGGCTTCCCTTGGAGGGCCAAAGGCCTCCTACAAACTGACATCAGGCACCTGGGCAGCTAACTTTACTTACCCCTGGAAACAGGCCATCCTTTGTGCCCAACTCCCTCTGCCGGGCACCTGGCCTCGGCCACCTACAATCCCGAACAGAACAGCATTTCCTCCAGATGCAAGCTGCCAAAAACTGGAAGCCTGGCTTCCCCTGGAGGGCCAAAGGCCTCCTACAAACTGACACCAGGCACCTGGGCAGCTGACTTTACTTACCCCTGGAAACAGGCCATCTTTTGTTCCCAACTCCTAATGACGGGCACCCGGCTTTGGCCACCTACAATCCCGAACGGAACAGGATTACATCCAGATGCAAGCTGCCACAAACAGGAAGACTAGCTTCCCTTGGAGGGCCAAAGGCCTCCTACAAACTGACATCAGGCACCTGGGCAGCTGACTTTACTTACCCCTGGAAACAGGCCAGCCTTTGTGCCCAACTCCCTCTGCCGGGCACCTGGCCTCGGACACCTACAATCCCGAACGGAAAAGCATTTCTTCCAGATGCAAGCTGCCACAATCAGGAAGCCTGGCTTCCCTTGGAGGGCCAAAGGCCTCCTACAAACTGACACCAGGCACCTGGGCAGCTGACTTTACTTACCCCTGGAAACAGGCCATCCTTTGTGCCCAACTCCCTATGCCGGGCACCAGGCCTCAACCACCTAAGATCCCAAACGGAACAGGATTTCTTCCAGATGCAAGCTGCCACAAGCTGGAAGCCTGGCTTCCCTTGGAGGGCCAAAGGCCTCCTACAAACTGACATCAGGAACCTGGGCAGCTGACTTTACTTACCCCAGGAAACAGGCCATCTTTTTTCCCAACTCCATCACCAGGGCACCCGGCTCCGGCAACCTACAATCCCGAACGGAACAGGATTTCTTCCAGATGCAAGCTGCCACAAGCAGGAAGCCTGGCTTCCCCTGGAAGGCCAAAGGCCTCCTACAAACTGAAAACAGGCACCTGGGCAGCTGACTTTACTTACCCCTGGAAACAGGCCATCCTTTGTGCCCAACTCCCTCTGCCGGGCACCTGGCCTCGGCCACCTACAATCCCGAACAGAACAGCATTTCCTCCAGATGCAAGCTGCCACAAACTGGAAGACTAGCTTCCCTTGGAGGGTCAAAGGCCTCCTACAAACTGACATCAGGCACCTGGGCAGCTGACTTTACTTACCCCTGGAAACAGGCCATCCTTTGTGCCCAACTCCCTCTGCCGGGCACCTGGCCTCGGCCACCTACAATCCTGAACGGAACAGGATTTCTTTCAGATGCAAGCTGCCACAAGCAGGAAGCCTGGCATCCCATGGAGGAAAAATAGCCACCTGCAAACTGACATCAGGCACCTGGGCAGCTGACTTTACTTACCCCTGGAAACAGGCCATCATTTTATCCAACTCCCTCTGCCGGGCACCAGGCCTCAGCCACCTACAATCCCGAACGGAAAAGGATTTCTTCCAGATGCAAGCTGCTACAAACTGGAAGACTAGCTTCCCTTGGAGGGCCAAAGGCCTCCTACAAACTGACATCAGGCACCTGGGCAGCTGACTTTACTTACCCCTGGAAACAGGCCATCCTTTGTGCCCAACTCCCTCTGCCGGGCACCTGGCCGCGGCCACCTACAATACCGAACGGAACAGCATTTCTCCCAGATGCAAGCTGCCACAATCAGGAAGCCTGGCTTCCCTTGGAGGGCCAAAGTCCTCCTACAAACTGACATCAGGCACCTGGGCAGCTGACTTTACTTACCTCTGGAAACAGGCCATCCTTTGTTCCCAACTCTTTCAGCCGGGCACCCGGCTCCGGCCACCTACAATCTCGAAGGGTGCAGGATTTCTTCCAGATGCAAGCTGCCACAAGCAGGAAGCCTGGCTTCCCCTTGAAGGGCCAAAGGCCTCCTACAAACTGACATCAGGCACCTGGGCAGCTGACTTTACTTACCCCTGGAAACAGGCCATCCTTTGTGCCCAACTCCCTCTGCTGGGCACCTGGCCTCGGCCACCTACAATCCCGAACGAAATAGAATTTCTTCCAGATGCAAGCTGCCACAAACTGGAAGCCTGGCTTCCCTTAGAGGGCCAAAGGCCTCCTACAAACTGACACCAGGCACCTGGGCAGATGACTTTACTTACCCCTGAAAACAGGCCATCCTTTGTGCCCAACTCGCTCTGCCGAGCACCCGGTTTCGGCCACCTAAAATCTTGAATGGAACAGGATTTTTTCCAAATGCAAGCTGCCACTGGCTGGAAGCCTGGCTTCCCTTGGAGGGCCAAAGGCCTCCTACAAACTGACACCAGGCACCTGGGCAGCTGACTTTACTTACCCCTGGAAACAGGCCATCTTTTGTTCCCAACTCCTAATGACAGGCACCCGGCTTTGGCCACCTACAATCCCAAACGGAACAGCATTTCTTCCAGATGCAAGCTGCCACAAGCAGGAAGCCTGGCTTCCCCTTGAAGGGCCAAAGGCCTCCTACAAACTGACATCAGGCACCTGGGCAGCTGACTTTACTTACCCCTGGAAACAGGCCATCCTTTGTTCCCAACTCCCTCAGCCGGGCACCTGGCCTCGGCCACCTACAATCCCGAACGGAACAGGATTTCTTCCAGATGCAAGCTGCCACAAACTGGAAGACTAGCTTCCCTTGGAGGGCCAAAGGCCTTTTACAAACTGACATAAGGCACCTGGGCAGCTGACTTTACTTACCCCTGGAAACAGGCCATCCTTTGTGCCCCACTCCCTCTGCCGGGCACCTGGCCTCGGCCACCTACAATCCCGAACAGAACAGCATTTCCTCCAGATGCAAGCTGCCAAAAACTGGGAGCCTGGCTTTTTTTAGAGAGCCAAAGGCCTCCTACAAACTGACATCAGGCACCTGGGCAGCTGACTTTACTTACCCCTGGAAACAGGCCATCCTTTCTGCCCAACTCCCTCTGCTGGGCACTAGGCCTCGGCCACCTACAATCCCGAAAAAAACAGGATTTCTTCCAGATGCAAGCTGCTACAAGCTGGAAGGCTGGCTTCCCTTGGAGGGCCAAAGGCCTCCTACAAACTGACATCAGGCACCTGGGCAGATGACTTTACTTACCCCTGGAAACAGGCCATCTTTGTGCCCACCTCCCTCAGCCGGGCACCAGGCCTCGGCCACCTACAATCTCGAACGGAACAGCATTTCTCCCAGATGGAAGCTGCCACAATCAGGAAGCCTGGCTTCCCTTGGAGGGCCAAAGTCCTCCTACAAACTGACATCAGGCACCTGGGCAGCTGACTTTACTTACCTCTGGAAACAGGCCATCCTTTGTTCCCAACTCTTTCAGCCGGGCACCCGGCTCCGGCCACCTACAATCCCGAAGGGTGCAGGATTTCTTCCAGATGCAAGCTGCCACAAGCAGGAAGCCTGGCTTCCCCTTGAAGGGCCAAAGGCCTCCTACAAACTGACATCAGGCACCTGGGCAGCTGACTTTACTTACCCCTGGAAACAGGCCATCCTTTGTGCCCAACTCCCTCTGCCGGGCACCTGGCCTCAGCCACCTATAATCCCGAACGGAACAGGATTTCTTCCAGATGCAAGCTGCCACAAACTGGAAGACTAGCTTCCCTTGGAGGGCCAAAGGCCTCCTACAAACTGACATCAGGCACCTGGGCAGCTGACTTTACTTACCCCTGGAAACAGGCCATCCTTTGTGCCCAACTCCCTCTGCCGGGCACCTGGCCTCGGCCACCTACAATCCCGAACAGAACAGCATTTCCTCCAGATGCAAGCTGCCAAAAATTGGAAGCCTGGCTTCTTTTAGAGGGCCAAAGGCCTCCTACAAACTGATATCAGGCACCTGGGCAGCTGACTTTACTTACCCCTGGAAACAGGCCATCCTTGTGCCCAACTCCCTCAGCCGGGCACCAGGCCTCGGACACCTACAATCCCGAACGGAACAGCATTTCTCCCAGATGCAAGCTGCCACAATCAGGAAGCCTGGCTTCCCTTGGAGGGCCAAAGGCCTCCTACAAACTGACATCAGGCACCTGGGCAGCTGACTTTACTTACCCCTGGAAACAGGCCATCCTTTGTTCCCAACTCCCTCTGCCGGGAACCTGGCCTCGGCCACCTACAATCCCGAACGAAATAGAATTTCTTCCAGATGCAAGCTGCCACAAACTGGAAGCCTGGCTTCCCTTAGAGGGCCAAAGGCCTCCTACAAACTGACACCAGGCACCTGGGCAGATGACTTTACTTACCCCTGAAAACAGGCCATCCTTTGTGCCCAACTCGCTCTGCCGGGCACCCGGTTTCGGCCACCTAAAATCTTGAATGGAACAGGATTTTTTCCAAATGCAAGCTGCCACTGGCTGGAAGCCTGGCTTCCCTTGGAGGGCCAAAGGCCTCCTACAAACTGACACCAGGCACCTGGGCAGCTGACTTTACTTACCCCTGGAAACAGGCCATCCTTTGTGCCCAACTCCCTATGCCGGGCACCAGGCCTCAACCACCTAAGATCCCAAACGGAACAGGATTTCTTCCAGATGCAAGCTGCCACAAGCTGGAAGCCTGGCTTCCCTTGGAGGGCCAAAGGCCTCCTACAAACTGACATCAGGAACCTGGGCAGCTGACTTTACTTACCCCTGGAAACAGGCCATCTTTTTTCCCAACTCCATCACCAGGGCACCCGGCTCCGGCCACCTACAATCCCGAACGGAACAGGATTTCTTCCAGATGCAAGCTGCCACAAGCAGGAAGCCTGGCTTCCCCTGGAAGGCCAAAGGCCTCCTACAAACTGAAAACAGGCACCTGGGCAGCTGACTTTACTTACCCCTGGAAACAGGCCATCCTTTGTGCCCAACTCCCTCTGCCGGGCACCTGGCCTCGGCCACCTACAATCCCGAACAGAACAGCATTTCCTCCAGATGCAAGCTGCCACAAACTGGAAGACTAGCTTCCCTTGGAGGGTCAAAGGCCTCCTACAAACTGACATCAGGCACCTGGGCAGCTGACTTTACTTACCCCTGGAAACAGGCCATCCTTTGTGCCCAACTCCCTCTGCCGGGCACCTGGCCTCTGCCACCTACAATCCGGAACGGAACAGGATTTCTTCCAGATGCAAGCTGCCACAAACTGGAAGACTAGCTTCCCTTGGAGGGCCAAAGGCCTCCTACAAACTGACATCAGGCACCTGGGCAGCTGACTTTACTTACCCCTGGAAACAGGCCATCCTTTGTGCCCAACTCCCTCTGCCGGGCACCTGGCCTCGGCCACCTACAATCCCGAATGGAACAGCATTTCCTCCAGATGCAAGCTGCCAAAAACTGGAAGCCTGGCTTCCTTTAGAGGGCCAAAGGCCTCCTACGAACTGACATCAGGCACCTGGGCAGCTGACTTTACTTACGCCGGAAACAGGCCATCCTTTGTGCCCAACTCCCTCTTCCGAGCACCTGGCCTCGGCCACCTACAATCCTGAACGGAACAGGATTTCTTTCAGATGCAAGCTGCCACAAGCAGGAAGCCTGGCATCCCATGGAGGAAAAATAGCCACCTGCAAACTGACATCAGGCACCTGGGCAGCTGACTTTACTTACCTCTGGAAACAGGCCATCCTTTGTTCCCAACTCTTTCAGCCGGGCACCCGGCTCCGGCCACCTACAATCTCGAAGGGTGCAGGATTTCTTCCAGATGCAAGCTGCCACAAGCAGGAAGCCTGGCTTCCCCTTGAAGGGCCAAAGGCCTCCTACAAACTGACATCAGGCACCTGGGCAGCTGACTTTACTTACCCCTGGAAACAGGCCATCCTTTGTGCCCAACTCCCTCTGCCGGGCACCTGGCCTCGGCCACCTACAATCCCGAACGAAATAGAATTTCTTCCAGATGCAAGCTGCCACAAACTGGAAGCCTGGCTTCCCTTAGAGGGCCAAAGGCCTCCTACAAACTGACACCAGGCACCTGGGCAGATGACTTTACTTACCCCTGAAAACAGGCCATCCTTTGTGCCCAACTCGCTCTGCCGAGCACCCGGTTTCGGCCACCTAAAATCTTGAATGGAACAGGATTTTTTCCAAATGCAAGCTGCCACTGGCTGGAAGCCTGGCTTCCCTTGGAGGGCCAAAGGCCTCCTACAAACTGACACCAGGCACCTGGGCAGCTGACTTTACTTACCCCTGGAAACAGGCCATCTTTTGTTCCCAACTCCTAATGACAGGCACCCGGCTTTGGCCACCTACAATCCCAAACGGAACAGCATTTCTTCCAGATGCAAGCTGCCACAAGCAGGAAGCCTGGCTTCCCCTTGAAGGGCCAAAGGCCTCCTACAAACTGACATCAGGCACCTGGGCAGCTGACTTTACTTACCCCTGGAAACAGGCCATCCTTTGTTCCCAACTCCCTCAGCCGGGCACCTGGCCTCGGCCACCTACAATCCCGAACGGAACAGGATTTCTTCCAGATGCAAGCTGCCACAAACTGGAAGACTAGCTTCCCTTGGAGGGCCAAAGGCCTTTTACAAACTGACATAAGGCACCTGGGCAGCTGACTTTACTTACCCCTGGAAACAGGCCATCCTTTGTGCCCCACTCCCTCTGCCGGGCACCTGGCCTCGGCCACCTACAATCCCGAACAGAACAGCATTTCCTCCAGATGCAAGCTGCCAAAAACTGGGAGCCTGGCTTTTTTTAGAGAGCCAAAGGCCTCCTACAAACTGACATCAGGCACCTGGGCAGCTGACTTTACTTACCCCTGGAAACAGGCCATCCTTTCTGCCCAACTCCCTCTGCTGGGCACTAGGCCTCGGCCACCTACAATCCCGAAAAAAACAGGATTTCTTCCAGATGCAAGCTGCTACAAGCTGGAAGGCTGGCTTCCCTTGGAGGGCCAAAGGCCTCCTACAAACTGACATCAGGCACCTGGGCAGATGACTTTACTTACCCCTGGAAACAGGCCATCTTTGTGCCCACCTCCCTCAGCCGGGCACCAGGCCTCGGCCACCTACAATCTCGAACGGAACAGCATTTCTCCCAGATGGAAGCTGCCACAATCAGGAAGCCTGGCTTCCCTTGGAGGGCCAAAGTCCTCCTACAAACTGACATCAGGCACCTGGGCAGCTGACTTTACTTACCTCTGGAAACAGGCCATCCTTTGTTCCCAACTCTTTCAGCCGGGCACCCGGCTCCGGCCACCTACAATCCCGAAGGGTGCAGGATTTCTTCCAGATGCAAGCTGCCACAAGCAGGAAGCCTGGCTTCCCCTTGAAGGGCCAAAGGCCTCCTACAAACTGACATCAGGCACCTGGGCAGCTGACTTTACTTACCCCTGGAAACAGGCCATCCTTTGTGCCCAACTCCCTCTGCCGGGCACCTGGCCTCAGCCACCTATAATCCCGAACGGAACAGGATTTCTTCCAGATGCAAGCTGCCACAAACTGGAAGACTAGCTTCCCTTGGAGGGCCAAAGGCCTCCTACAAACTGACATCAGGCACCTGGGCAGCTGACTTTACTTACCCCTGGAAACAGGCCATCCTTTGTGCCCAACTCCCTCTGCCGGGCACCTGGCCTCGGCCACCTACAATCCCGAACAGAACAGCATTTCCTCCAGATGCAAGCTGCCAAAAATTGGAAGCCTGGCTTCTTTTAGAGGGCCAAAGGCCTCCTACAAACTGATATCAGGCACCTGGGCAGCTGACTTTACTTACCCCTGGAAACAGGCCATCCTTGTGCCCAACTCCCTCAGCCGGGCACCAGGCCTCGGACACCTACAATCCCGAACGGAACAGCATTTCTCCCAGATGCAAGCTGCCACAATCAGGAAGCCTGGCTTCCCTTGGAGGGCCAAAGGCCTCCTACAAACTGACATCAGGCACCTGGGCAGCTGACTTTACTTACCCCTGGAAACAGGCCATCCTTTGTTCCCAACTCCCTCTGCCGGGAACCTGGCCTCGGCCACCTACAATCCCGAACGAAATAGAATTTCTTCCAGATGCAAGCTGCCACAAACTGGAAGCCTGGCTTCCCTTAGAGGGCCAAAGGCCTCCTACAAACTGACACCAGGCACCTGGGCAGATGACTTTACTTACCCCTGAAAACAGGCCATCCTTTGTGCCCAACTCGCTCTGCCGGGCACCCGGTTTCGGCCACCTAAAATCTTGAATGGAACAGGATTTTTTCCAAATGCAAGCTGCCACTGGCTGGAAGCCTGGCTTCCCTTGGAGGGCCAAAGGCCTCCTACAAACTGACACCAGGCACCTGGGCAGCTGACTTTACTTACCCCTGGAAACAGGCCATCCTTTGTGCCCAACTCCCTATGCCGGGCACCAGGCCTCAACCACCTAAGATCCCAAACGGAACAGGATTTCTTCCAGATGCAAGCTGCCACAAGCTGGAAGCCTGGCTTCCCTTGGAGGGCCAAAGGCCTCCTACAAACTGACATCAGGAACCTGGGCAGCTGACTTTACTTACCCCTGGAAACAGGCCATCTTTTTTCCCAACTCCATCACCAGGGCACCCGGCTCCGGCCACCTACAATCCCGAACGGAACAGGATTTCTTCCAGATGCAAGCTGCCACAAGCAGGAAGCCTGGCTTCCCCTGGAAGGCCAAAGGCCTCCTACAAACTGAAAACAGGCACCTGGGCAGCTGACTTTACTTACCCCTGGAAACAGGCCATCCTTTGTGCCCAACTCCCTCTGCCGGGCACCTGGCCTCGGCCACCTACAATCCCGAACAGAACAGCATTTCCTCCAGATGCAAGCTGCCACAAACTGGAAGACTAGCTTCCCTTGGAGGGTCAAAGGCCTCCTACAAACTGACATCAGGCACCTGGGCAGCTGACTTTACTTACCCCTGGAAACAGGCCATCCTTTGTGCCCAACTCCCTCTGCCGGGCACCTGGCCTCTGCCACCTACAATCCGGAACGGAACAGGATTTCTTCCAGATGCAAGCTGCCACAAACTGGAAGACTAGCTTCCCTTGGAGGGCCAAAGGCCTCCTACAAACTGACATCAGGCACCTGGGCAGCTGACTTTACTTACCCCTGGAAACAGGCCATCCTTTGTGCCCAACTCCCTCTGCCGGGCACCTGGCCTCGGCCACCTACAATCCCGAATGGAACAGCATTTCCTCCAGATGCAAGCTGCCAAAAACTGGAAGCCTGGCTTCCTTTAGAGGGCCAAAGGCCTCCTACGAACTGACATCAGGCACCTGGGCAGCTGACTTTACTTACGCCGGAAACAGGCCATCCTTTGTGCCCAACTCCCTCTTCCGAGCACCTGGCCTCGGCCACCTACAATCCTGAACGGAACAGGATTTCTTTCAGATGCAAGCTGCCACAAGCAGGAAGCCTGGCATCCCATGGAGGAAAAATAGCCACCTGCAAACTGACATCAGGCACCTGGGCAGCTGACTTTACTTACCTCTGGAAACAGGCCATCCTTTGTTCCCAACTCTTTCAGCCGGGCACCCGGCTCCGGCCACCTACAATCTCGAAGGGTGCAGGATTTCTTCCAGATGCAAGCTGCCACAAGCAGGAAGCCTGGCTTCCCCTTGAAGGGCCAAAGGCCTCCTACAAACTGACATCAGGCACCTGGGCAGCTGACTTTACTTACCCCTGGAAACAGGCCATCCTTTGTGCCCAACTCCCTCTGCCGGGCACCTGGCCTCGGCCACCTACAATCCCGAACGAAATAGAATTTCTTCCAGATGCAAGCTGCCACAAACTGGAAGCCTGGCTTCCCTTAGAGGGCCAAAGGCCTCCTACAAACTGACACCAGGCACCTGGGCAGATGACTTTACTTACCCCTGAAAACAGGCCATCCTTTGTGCCCAACTCGCTCTGCCGAGCACCCGGTTTCGGCCACCTAAAATCTTGAATGGAACAGGATTTTTTCCAAATGCAAGCTGCCACTGGCTGGAAGCCTGGCTTCCCTTGGAGGGCCAAAGGCCTCCTACAAACTGACACCAGGCACCTGGGCAGCTGACTTTACTTACCCCTGGAAACAGGCCATCTTTTGTTCCCAACTCCTAATGACAGGCACCCGGCTTTGGCCACCTACAATCCCAAACGGAACAGCATTTCTTCCAGATGCAAGCTGCCACAAGCAGGAAGCCTGGCTTCCCCTTGAAGGGCCAAAGGCCTCCTACAAACTGACATCAGGCACCTGGGCAGCTGACTTTACTTACCCCTGGAAACAGGCCATCCTTTGTTCCCAACTCCCTCAGCCGGGCACCTGGCCTCGGCCACCTACAATCCCGAACGGAACAGGATTTCTTCCAGATGCAAGCTGCCACAAACTGGAAGACTAGCTTCCCTTGGAGGGCCAAAGGCCTTTTACAAACTGACATAAGGCACCTGGGCAGCTGACTTTACTTACCCCTGGAAACAGGCCATCCTTTGTGCCCCACTCCCTCTGCCGGGCACCTGGCCTCGGCCACCTACAATCCCGAACAGAACAGCATTTCCTCCAGATGCAAGCTGCCAAAAACTGGGAGCCTGGCTTTTTTTAGAGAGCCAAAGGCCTCCTACAAACTGACATCAGGCACCTGGGCAGCTGACTTTACTTACCCCTGGAAACAGGCCATCCTTTCTGCCCAACTCCCTCTGCTGGGCACTAGGCCTCGGCCACCTACAATCCCGAAAAAAACAGGATTTCTTCCAGATGCAAGCTGCTACAAGCTGGAAGGCTGGCTTCCCTTGGAGGGCCAAAGGCCTCCTACAAACTGACATCAGGCACCTGGGCAGATGACTTTACTTACCCCTGGAAACAGGCCATCTTTGTGCCCACCTCCCTCAGCCGGGCACCAGGCCTCGGCCACCTACAATCTCGAACGGAACAGCATTTCTCCCAGATGGAAGCTGCCACAATCAGGAAGCCTGGCTTCCCTTGGAGGGCCAAAGTCCTCCTACAAACTGACATCAGGCACCTGGGCAGCTGACTTTACTTACCTCTGGAAACAGGCCATCCTTTGTTCCCAACTCTTTCAGCCGGGCACCCGGCTCCGGCCACCTACAATCCCGAAGGGTGCAGGATTTCTTCCAGATGCAAGCTGCCACAAGCAGGAAGCCTGGCTTCCCCTTGAAGGGCCAAAGGCCTCCTACAAACTGACATCAGGCACCTGGGCAGCTGACTTTACTTACCCCTGGAAACAGGCCATCCTTTGTGCCCAACTCCCTCTGCCGGGCACCTGGCCTCAGCCACCTATAATCCCGAACGGAACAGGATTTCTTCCAGATGCAAGCTGCCACAAACTGGAAGACTAGCTTCCCTTGGAGGGCCAAAGGCCTCCTACAAACTGACATCAGGCACCTGGGCAGCTGACTTTACTTACCCCTGGAAACAGGCCATCCTTTGTGCCCAACTCCCTCTGCCGGGCACCTGGCCTCGGCCACCTACAATCCCGAACAGAACAGCATTTCCTCCAGATGCAAGCTGCCAAAAACTGGAAGCCTGGCTTCTTTTAGAGGGCCAAAGGCCTCCTACAAACTGATATCAGGCACCTGGGCAGCTGACTTTACTTACCCCTGGAAACAGGCCATCCTTGTGCCCAACTCCCTCAGCCGGGCACCAGGCCTCGGACACCTACAATCCGGAACGGAACAGCATTTCTCCCAGATGCAAGCTGCCACAATCAGGAAGCCTGGCTTCCCTTGGAGGGCCAAAGGCCTCCTACAAACTGACATCAGGCACCTGGGCAGCTGACTTTACTTACCCCTGGAAACAGGCCATCCTTTGTTCCCAACTCCCTCTGCCGGGAACCTGGCCTCGGCCACCTACAATCCCGAACGAAATAGAATTTCTTCCAGATGCAAGCTGCCACAAACTGGAAGCCTGGCTTCCCTTAGAGGGCCAAAGGCCTCCTACAAACTGACACCAGGCACCTGGGCAGATGACTTTACTTACCCCTGAAAACAGGCCATCCTTTGTGCCCAACTCGCTCTGCCGGGCACCCGGTTTCGGCCACCTAAAATCTTGAATGGAACAGGATTTTTTCCAAATGCAAGCTGCCACTGGCTGGAAGCCTGGCTTCCCTTAGAGGGCCAAAGGCCTCCTACAAACTGATATCAGGCACCTGGGCAGCTGACTTTACTTACCCCTGGAAACAGGCCATCCTTTGTGCCCAACTCCCTATGCCGGGCACCAGGCCTCAACCACCTAAGATCCCAAACGGAACAGGATTTCTTCCAGATGCAAGCTGCCACAAGCTGGAAGCCTGGCTTCCCTTGGAGGGCCAAAGGCCTCCTACAAACTGACATCAGGAACCTGGGCAGCTGACTTTACTTACCCCTGGAAACAGGCCATCTTTTTTCCCAACTCCATCACCAGGGCACCCGGCTCCGGCCACCTACAATCCCGAACGGAACAGGATTTCTTCCAGATGCAAGCTGCCACAAGCAGGAAGCCTGGCTTCCCCTGGAAGGCCAAAGGCCTCCTACAAACTGAAAACAGGCACCTGGGCAGCTGACTTTACTTACCCCTGGAAACAGGCCATCCTTTGTGCCCAACTCCCTCTGCCGGGCACCTGGCCTCGGCCACCTACAATCCCGAACAGAACAGCATTTCCTCCAGATGCAAGCTGCCACAAACTGGAAGACTAGCTTCCCTTGGAGGGTCAAAGGCCTCCTACAAACTGACATCAGGCACCTGGGCAGCTGACTTTACTTACCCCTGGAAACAGGCCATCCTTTGTGCCCAACTCCCTCTGCCGGGCACCTGGCCTCTGCCACCTACAATCCGGAACGGAACAGGATTTCTTCCAGATGCAAGCTGCCACAAACTGGAAGACTAGCTTCCCTTGGAGGGCCAAAGGCCTCCTACAAACTGACATCAGGCACCTGGGCAGCTGACTTTACTTACCCCTGGAAACAGGCCATCCTTTGTGCCCAACTCCCTCTGCCGGGCACCTGGCCTCGGCCACCTACAATCCCGAATGGAACAGCATTTCCTCCAGATGCAAGCTGCCAAAAACTGGAAGCCTGGCTTCCTTTAGAGGGCCAAAGGCCTCCTACGAACTGACATCAGGCACCTGGGCAGCTGACTTTACTTACGCCGGAAACAGGCCATCCTTTGTGCCCAACTCCCTCTTCCGAGCACCTGGCCTCGGCCACCTACAATCCTGAACGGAACAGGATTTCTTTCAGATGCAAGCTGCCACAAGCAGGAAGCCTGGCATCCCATGGAGGAAAAATAGCCACCTGCAAACTGACATCAGGCACCTGGGCAGCTGACTTTACTTACCTCTGGAAACAGGCCATCATTTTATCCAACTCCCTCTGCCGGGCACCAGGCCTCAGCCACCTACAATCCCGAACGGAAAAGGATTTCTTCCAGATGCAAGCTGCTACAAACTGGAAGACTAGCTTCCCTTGGAGGGCCAAAGGCCTCCTACAAACTGACATCAGGCACCTGGGCAGCTGACTTTACTTACCCCTGGAAACAGGCCATCCTTTGTGCCCAACTCCCTCTGCCGGGCACCTGGCCTCGGCCACCTACAATACCGAACGGAACAGCATTTCTCCCAGATGCAAGCTGCCACAATCAGGAAGCCTGGCTTCCCTTGGAGGGCCAAAGTCCTCCTACAAACTGACATCAGGCACCTGGGCAGCTGACTTTACTTACCTCTGGAAACAGGTCATCCTTTGTTCCCAACTCTTTCAGCCGGGCACCCGGCTCCGGCCACCTACAATCCCGAAGGGTGCAGGATTTCTTCCAGATGCAAGCTGCCACAAGCAGGAAGCCTGGCTTCCCCTTGAAGGGCCAAAGGCCTCCTACAAACTGACATCAGGCACCTGGGCAGCTGACTTTACTTACCCCTGGAAACAGGCCATCCTTTGTGCCCAACTCCCTCTGCCGGGCACCTGGCCTCGGCCACCTACAATCCCGAACGGAACAGGATTTCTTCCAGATGCAAGCTGCCGCAAACTGGAAGACTAGCTTCCCTTGGAGGGCCAAAGGCCTCCTACAAACTGTCATCAGGCACCTGGGCAGCTGACTTTACTTACCCCTGGAAACAGGCCATCCTTTCTGCCCAACTCCCTCTGCTGGGCACTAGGCCTCGGCCACCTACAATCCCAAACGGAACAGGATTTCTTCCAGATGCAAGCTGCTACAAGCTGGAAGGCTGGCTTCCCTTGGAGGGCCAAAGGCCTCCTACAAACTGACATCAGGCACCTGGGCAGATGACTTTACTTACCCCTGGAAACAGGCCATCCTTGTGCCCAACTCCCTCAGCCGGGCACCAGGCCTCGGCCTCCTACAATCCCGAACGGAACAGGATTACTTCCAGATGCAAGCTGCCACAATCAGGAAGCCTGGCTTCCCTTGGAGGGCCAAAGGCCTCCTAAAAACTGACAGCAGGCACCTGGGCAGCTGGCTTTACTTACCCCTGGAAACAGGCCATCCTTTGTGCCCAACTCCCTCTGCTGGGCACCTGGCCTCGGCCACCTACAATCCCGATCAGAACAGCATTTCCTCCAGATGCAAGCTGCCACAAACTGGAAGACTAGCTTCCCTTGGAGGGTCAAAGGCCTCCTACAAACTGACACCAGGCACCTGGGCAGCTGACTTTACTTACCCCTGGAAACAGGCCATCCTTTGTGCCCAACTCCCTTAGCTGAGCACCTGGCCTCTGCCACCTACAATCCGGAACGGAACAGGATTTCTTCCAGATGCAAGCTGCCACAAACTGGAAGACTAGCTTCCCTTGGAGGGCCAAAGGCCTCCTACAAACTGACATCAGGCACCTGGGCAGCTGACTTTACTTACCCCTGGAAACAGGCCATCCTTTGTGCCCAACTCCCTCTGCCGGGCACCTGGCCTCGGCCACCTACAATCCTGAACGGAACAGCATTTCCTCCAGATGCAAGCTGCCAAAAACTGGAAGCCTGGCTTCCTTTAGAGGGCCAAAGGCCTCCTACGATCTGACATCAGGCACCTGGGCAGCTGACTTTACTTACCCCGGAAACAGGCCATCCTTTGTGCCCAACTCCCTCTTCCGAGCACCTGGCCTCGGCCACCTACAATCCTGAACGGAACAGGATTTCTTTCAGACGCAAGCTGTCACAAGCAGGAAGCCTGGCATCCCATGGAGGAAAAATAGCCACCTGCAAACTGACATCAGGCACCTGGGCAGCTGACTTTACTTACCCCTGGAAACAGGCCATCATTTTATCCAACTCCCTCTGCCGGGCACCTGGCCTTGGCCACCTACAATCCCGAATGGAACAGGATTTCTCCCAGATGCAAGCTGCCACAATCAGGAAGCCTGGCTTCCCTTGGAGGGCCAAAGTCCTCCTATAAACTGACATCAGGCTCCTGGGCAGCTGACTTTACTTACCCCTGGAAACAGGCCATCCTTTGTGCCCAACTCCTTCAGCAGAGCACCCGACACCGGCCACCTACAATCCCGAACGGAACAGGATTTCTTCCAGATGCAAGCTGCCACAAGCAGGAAGCCTGGCTTCTCTTGGAGGGCCAAAGGCCTCCTACAAACTGACATCAGGCACCTGGGCAGCTGACTTTACTTACCCCTGAAAACAGGCCATCCTTTCTGCCGAACTCGCTCTGCCGGGCACCCGGTTTCGGACACCTAAAATCTTGAATGGAACAGGATTTTTTCCAAATGCAAGCTGCCACAAACTGGAAGCCTGGCTTCCCTTGGAGGGCCAAGGGCCTCCTACAAACTGACATCAGGCACCTGGGCTGCTGAATTTACTTACCCCTGGAAACAGGCCATCATTTTATCCAGCTCCCTCAGCCGGGCACCAGGCCTCAGCCACCTACAATCCCGAACGGAACAGGATTTCTTCCAGATGCAAGCTGCCACAATCAGGAAGCCTGGCTTCCCTTGGAGGGCCAAAGGCCTCCTACAAACTGACACCAGGCACCTGGGCAGCTGACTTTACTTACCCCTGGAAACAGGCCATCCTTTGTGCCCAACTCCCTATGCCGGGCACCAGGCCTCAACCACCTAAGATTCCAAACGGAACAGGATTTCTTCCAGATGCAAGCTGCCACAAGCTGGAAGCCTGGCTTTCCTTGGAGGGCCAAAGGCCTCCTACAAACTGACATCAGGAACCTGGGCAGCTGACTTTACTTACCCCTGGAAACAGGCCATCCTTTTTTCCCAACTCCATCACCAGGGCACCCGGCTCCGGCCACCTACAATCCCGAACGGAACAGGATTTCTTCCAGATGCAAGCTGCCACAAGCAGGAAGCCTGGCTTCCCCTGGAAGGCCAAAGGCCTCCTAAAAACTGAAAACAGGCACCTGGGCAGCTGACTTTACTTACCCCTGGAAACAGGCCATCCTTTGTGCCCAACTCCCTCAGCAGGGCACCCGGCTCCGGCCACCTACAATCCCGAACGGAACAGCATTTCTTCCAGGTGCAAGCTGCTACAAGCTGGAAGGCTGGCTTCCCTTGGAAAGCCAAAGGCCTCCTACAAACTGACATCAGGCACCTGGGCAGATGACTTTACTTACCCCTGGAAACAGGCCATCCTTGTGCCCAACTCCCTCAGCCGGGCACCAGGCCTCGGCCACCTACAATCCCGAACGGAACAGGATTACTTCCAGATGCAAGCTGCCACAATCAGGAAGCCTGGCTTCCCTTGGAGGGCCAAAGGCCTCCTAAAAACTGAGAGCAGGCACCTGGGCAGCTGACTTTACTTACCCCTGGAAACAGGCCATCCTTTGTGCCCAACTCCCTCTGCCGGGCACCTGGCCACGGCCACCTACAATCCCGAACAGAACAGCATTTCCTCCAGATGCAAGCTGCCACAAACTGGAAGACTAGCTTCCCTTGGAGGGTCAAAGGCCTCCTACAAACTGACACCAGGCACCTGGGCAGCTGACTTTACTTACCCCTGGAAACAGGCCATCCTTTGTGCCCAACTCCCTCTGCCGGGCACCTGGCCTCTGCCACCTACAATCCGGAACGGAACAGGATTTCTTCCAGATGCAAGCTGCCACAAACTGGAAGACTAGCTTCCCTTGGAGGGCCAAAGGCCTCCTACAAACTGACATCAGGCACCTGGGCAGCTGACTTTACTTACCCCTGGAAACAGGCCATCCTTTGTGCCCAACTCCCTCTGCCGGGCACCTAGCCTCGGCCACCTACAATCCCGAACGGAACAGCATTTCCTCCAGATGCAAGCTGCCAAAAACTGGAAGCCTGGCTTCCTTTAGAGGGCCAAAGGCCTCCTACGAACTGACATCAGGCACCTCGGCAGCTGACTTTACTTACCCCGGAAACAGGCCATCCTTTGTGCCCAACTCCCTCTTCCGAGCACCTGGCCTCGGCCACCTGCAATCCTGAACGGAACAGGATTTCTTTCAGATGCAAGCTGCCACAAGCAGGAAGCCTGGAATCCCATGGAGGAAAAATAGCCACCTGCAAACTGACATCAGGCACCTGGGCAGCTGACTTTACTTACCCCTGGAAACAGGCCATCATTTTATCCAACTCCCTCTGCCGGGCCCCAGGCCTCAGCCGCCTACAATCCCGAACGGAAAAGGATTTCTTCCAGATGGAAGCTGCTACAAGCTGGAAGCCTGGCTTCCCTTGGAGGGCCAAAGGCCGCCTACAAACTGACATCAGGCACCTGGGCAGCTGACTTTACTTACCCCTGGAAACAGGCCATCATTTGTGCCCAACTCCGTCTGCCGGGCACCTGGCCTCGGCCACCTACAATCCCGAACGGAACAGCATTTCTTCCAGATGCAAGCTGCCACAATCAGGAAGCCTGGCTTCCCTTGGAGGGCCAAAGGCCTCCTACCAACTGACACCAGGCACCTGGGCAGCTGACTTTACTTACCCCTGGAAACAGGCCATCTTTTGTTCCCAACTCCTAGTGACGGGAACCCGGCTTTGGCCACCTACAATCCCGAACGGAAAAGGATTACATCCAGATGCAAGCTGCCACAAATTGGAAGACTAGCTTCCCTTGGAGGGCCAAAGGGCTCCTACAAACTGACATCAGGCACCTGGGCAGCTGACTTTACTTACCCCTGGAAACAGGCCAGCCTTTGTGCCCAACTCCCTCTGACGGGCACCTGGCCTCGGACACCTACAATCCCGAACGGAACAGCATTTCTCCCAGATGCAAGCTGCCACAATCAGGAAGCCTGTCTTCCCTTGGAGGGCCAAAGACCTCTTACAAAGTGACATCAGGCTCCTGGGCAGCTGACTTTACTTACCCCTAGAAACAGGCCATCCTTTGTTCCCAACTCTTTCAGCCGGGCACCCGGCTCCGGCCACCTACAATCCCGAACGGTGCAGGATTTCTTCCAGATGCAAGCTGCCACAAGCAGGAAGCCTGGCTTCCCCTTGAAGGGCCAAAGGCCTCCTACAAACTGACATCAGGCACCTGGGCAGCTGACTTTACTTACCCCTGGAAACAGGCCATCCTTTGTGCCCAACTCCCTCTGCCGGGCACCTGGCCTCGGCCACCTACAATCCCGAACGGAACAGGATTTCTTCCAGATGCAAGCTGCCGCAAACTGGAAGACTAGCTTCCCTTGGAGGGCCAAAGGCCTCCTACAAACTGTCATCAGGCACCTGGGCAGCTGACTTTACTTACCCCTGGAAACAGGCCATCCTTTCTGCCCAACTCCCTCTGCCGGGCAACTGTCCTCGGCCACATACAATCCTGAACGGAACAGCATTTCTCCCAGATGCAAGCCGCAAAAATCAGGAAGCCTGGCTTCCCTTGGAGGGCCAAAGGCCTCCTACAAACTGACACCAGGCACCTGGGCAGCTGACTTTACTTACCCCTGGAAACAGGCCATCCTTTGTTCCCAACTCCCTCAGCCGGGCACCTGGCCTCGGCCACTTACAATCCCGAATGGAACAGCATTTCTCCCAGATGCAAGCTGCCACAATCAGGAAGCCTGGCTTCCCCTGGAGGGCCAAATGCCTCCTACAAACTGACACCAGGCACCTGGGCAGCAGACTTTACTTACCCCTGGAAACAGGCCATCTTTTGTTCCCAACTCCTAATGACGGGCACCCTGCTTTGGCCACCTACAATCCCGAACAGTGCAGGATTTCTTCCAGATGCAAGCTGCCACAAGCAGGAAGCCTGGCTTCCCTTGGAGGGCCAAAGGCCTCCTACAAACTGACATCAGGCACCTGGGCAGTTGACTTTACTTACCCCTGGAAACAGGCCATCCTTTGTGCCCAACTCCCTCAGCAGGGCACCCGGCTCCGGCCACCTACAATCCCGAACGGAACCGGATTTCTTCCAGATGCAAGCTGCCACAAGCTGGAAGCCTGGCTTCCCTTGGAGGGCCAAAGGCCTCCTTCAAACTGACATCAGGCACCTGGGCAGCTGACTTTACTTACCCCTGGAAACAGGCCATCCTTTTTTCCCAACTCCCTCACCAGGGCACCCGGCTCCGGCCACCTACAATCCCGAACGGAACAGGATTTCTTCCAGATGCAAGCTGCCACAAGCAGGAATCCTGGCTTCCCCTGGAAGGCCAAAGGCCTCCTACAAACTGACAACAGGCACCTGGGCAGCTGACTTTACTTACCCCTGGAAACAGGCCATCCTTTGTGCCCAACTCCCTCAGCAGGGCACCCGGCTTCGGCCACCTACAATACCGAACGGAACAGCATTTCTCCCAGATGCAAGCTGCAAAAATCAGGAAGCCTGGCTTCCCTTGGAGGGCCAAAGGCCTCCTACAAACTGACATCAGGAACCTGGGCAGCTGACTTTACTTACCCCTGGAAACAGGCCATCCTTTGTTCCCAACTCCCTCTGCCGGGCACCCGGTTTCGGCCACCTACATTCTTGAATGGAACAGGATTTTTTCCAGATGCAAGCTGCCACAAACTGGAAGCCTCGCTTCCCTTGGAGGGCCAAAGGCCTCCTACAAACTGACATCAGGCACCTGGGCAGCTGACTTTACTTACCCCTGGAAACAGGCCATCCTTTGTTCCCAACACCCTCAGCCGGGCACCAGGCCACGGCAACCTACGATCCCGAACGGAACAGCATTTCTTCCAGATGCAAGCTGCCACAAGCTGGAAGCCTGGCTTCCCGTGGAGGGCCAAAGGCCTCCGACAAACTGACATCAGGCACCTGGGCAGCTGACTTTACTTACCCCTGGAAACAGGCCATCTTTTGTTCCCAACTCCCTCTGCCGGGCACCAGGCCTCGGCCACCTAGAGTCCCGAACGGAACAGCATTTCTTCCAGATGCAAGCTGCCACAAACTGGAAGCCTGGCTTCCCTTAGAGGGCCAAAGGCCTCCTACAAACTGACATCAGGCACCTGGGCAGCTGACTTTACTTACCCCTGGAAACAGGCCATCCTTTGTTCCCAACTCTTTCAGCGGGGAACCCAGCTCCGGACACCTACAATCCCGAACGGAACAGGATTTCTTCCAGATGCAAGCTGCCACAATCAGGAAGCCTGGCATCCCCTGGAGGGCCAAAGGCCTCCTACAAACTGACATCAGGCACCTGGGCAGCTGACTTTACTTACCCCTGGAAACAGGCCATCCTTTGTGCCTTACTCCCTCTGCCGGGCACCTGGCCTTGGCCACCTACAATCCCGAACGGAACAGCATTTCCTCCAGATGCAAGCTGCCAAAAACAAGAAGCCTGGCTTCTATTAGTGGGCCAAAGGCCTCCTACAAACTGACATCAGGCACCTGGGCAGCTGACTTTACTTACCCCGGAAACAGACCATCCTTTGTGCCCAACTCCCTCTGCCGGGCACCTGGCCTCGGCCACCTACAATCCTGAACGGAACAGCATTTCTCCCAGATGCAAGCTGCCGCAATCAGGAAGCTTGGCTTCCCCTGGAGGCCAAAGGCCTCCTACAATCTGACATGAGGCACCTGGGCAGCTGACTTTACTTACCCCTGGAAACAGGCCATCCTTTGTGCCCAACTCCCTCTGCCGGGCACCTGGCCTCGGCCACCTACAATCCCGAACGGAACAGCATTTCTCCCAGATGCAAGCTGCACAATCAGGAAGCCTGGCTTCCCTTGGAGGGCCAAAGGCCTCCTACAAACTGACATCAGGCTCCTGGGCAGCTGACTTTACTTACCCCTGGAAACAGGCCATCCTTTGTTCCCAACTCTTTCAGACGGGCACCCGGCTCCGGCCACCTACAATCCCGAAGGGTGCAGGATTTCTTCCAGATGCAAGCTGCCACAAGCAGGAAGCCTGGCTTCCCCTTGAAGGGCCAAAGGCCTCCTACAAACTGACATCAGGCACCTGGGCAGCTGACTTTACTTACCCCTGGAAACAGGCCATCCTTTGTGCCCAACTCCCTCTGCCAGGAACCTGGCCTCGGCCACCTACAATACCGAACGGAACAGGATTTCTTCCAGATGCAAGCTGCCACATAATGGAAGACTAGCTTCCCTTGGAGGACCAAAGGCCTCCTACAAACTGACATCAGGCACCTGAGCAGCTGACTTTACTTACCCCTGGAAACAGGCCATCCTTTCTGCCCAACACCCTCTGCTGGGCACTAGGCCTCGGCCACCTACAATCCCAAACGGAACAGGATTTCTTCCAGATGCAAGCTGCTACAAGCTGGAAGGCTGGCTTCCCTTGGAGGGACAAAGGCCTCCTACAAATTGACATCAGGCACCTGGGCAGCTGACTTTACTTACCCCTGGAAACAGGCCATCCTTGTGCCCAACTCCCTTAGCCGGGCACCAGGCCTCGGCCACCTACAATCCCGAACGGAACAGCATTTCTCCAGATGCAAGCAGCCACAATCAGGAAGGCTGGCTTCCCTTGGAGGGCCAAAGGCCTCCTAAAAACTGACAGCAGGCACCTGGGCAGCTGACTTTACTTACCCCTGGAAACAGGCCATCCTTTGTTCCCAACTCTTTCTACCGGCCACCCAGCTCTGGCCACCTACAATCCCGAACGGAACAGGATTACATCCAGATGCAAGCTGCCACAATCAGGAAGCCTGGCTTCACTTGGAGGGCCAAAGACATCCTACAAACTGACCCCAGGCACCTGGGCAGCTGGCTTTACTTACCCCTGGAAACAGGCCATCCTTTGTGCCCAACTCCCTCTGCCGGGCACCAGGCCTCCACCACCTACGATCCCAAACGGAACAGAATTTCTTCCAGATGCAAGCTGCCACAATCAGGAAGCCTGGCTTCCCTTGGAGGGCCAAAGGCCTCCTACAAACTGACATCAGGCACCTGGGCAGTTGACTTTACTTACCCCTCGAAACAGGCCATCCTTTGTGCCCAACTCCCTCAGCCGGGCACCCGGCTCCGGCCACCTACAATCCCGAACGGAACAGGATTTCTTCCAGATGCAAGCTGCCACAAGCTGGAAGCCTGGCTTCCCTTGGAGGGCCAAAGGCCTCCTACAAACTGACATCAGGCACCTGGGCAGCTGACTTTACTTACCCTTGGAAACAGGCCATCCTTTGTTCCCAACTCCCTCTGCCGGGGAACTGGCCTCGGCCACCTACAATCCCGAACGGAACAGCATTTCTTCCAGATGCAAGCTGCCACAAGCAGGAAGGCTGGCTTCCTTGGAGGGCCAAAGGCCTCCTGCAAACAGACATCAGGCACCTGGGCAGCTGACTTTACTTACCCCTGGAAACAGGCCATCCTTTGTGCCCAACTCCCTCTGCCGGGCACCTGGCCTCGGCCACCTACAATCCCGAACGAAATAGAATTTCTTCCAGATGCAAGCTGCCACAAACTGGAAGCCTGGCTTCCTTTAGAGGGCCAAAGGCCTCCTACAAACTGACACCAGGCACCTGGGCAGCTGACTTTACTTACCCCTGAAAAGAGGCCATCCTTGTGCCCAACTCGCTCTGCCGGGCACCCGGTTTCGGCCACCTAAAATCTTGAATGGAACAGGATTTTTTCCAAATGCAAGCTACCACAAGCTGGAAGCCTGGCTTCCCTTGGAGGGCCAAAGGCCTCCTACAAACTGACATCAGGAACCTGGGCAGCTGACTTTACTTCCCCCTGGAAACAGGCCATCCTTTGTTCCCAACACCCTCAGCCGGGCACCAGGCCACTGCAACCTACGATCCCGAACGGAACAGGATTTCTTCCAGATGCAAGCTGCCACAAGCTGGAAGCCTGGCTTCTCTTGGAGGGCGAAAGGCCTGCTACAAACTGACACCAGGCACCTGGGCAGCTGACTTTACTTACCCCTGGAAACAGGCCATCCTTTGTGCCCAACTCCCTCTGCCGGGCACCTGGCCTCGGCCACCTACAATCCCGAACAGAACAGAATTTCTTCCAGATGCAAGCTGCCACAAACTGGAAGCCTGGCTTCCCTTAGAGGGCCAAAGGCCTCCTACAAACTGACACCAGGCACCTGGGCAGATGACTCTACTTACCCCTGGAAACAGGCCATCCTTTGTGCCCAACTCCCTCTGCCGGGAACCTGGCCTCGGCCACCTACAATCCCGAACGGAACAGGATTTCTTCCAGATGCAAGCTGCCACATAATGGAAGACTAGCTTCCCTTGGAGGACCAAAGGCCTCCTACAAACTGACATCAGGCACCTGGGCAGCTGACTTTACTTACCCCTGGAAACAGGCCATCCTTTCTGCCCAACACCTTCTGCTGGGCACTAGGCCTCGGCCACCTACAATCCCAAACGGAACAGAATTTCTTCCAGATGCCAGCTGCTACAACCTGGAAGGCTGGCTTCCCTTGGAGGGCCAAAGGCCTCCTACAAACTGACATCAGGCACCTGGGCAGCTGACTTTACTTACCCCTGGAAACAGGCCATCCTTGTGCCCAACTCCCTTAGCCGGGCACCAGGCCTCGGCCACCTACAATCCCGAACGGAACAGCATTTCTCCCAGATGCAAGCTGCCACAATCAGGAAGCCTGGCTTCCCTTGGAGGGCCAAAGGCCTCCTAAAAACTGACATGAGGCACCTGGGCAGCTGACTTTACTTACCCCTGGAAACAGGCCATCCTTTGTTCCCAACTCTTTCTACCGGCCACCCAGCTCTGGCCACCTACAATCCCGAACGGAACAGGATTACATCCAGATGCAAGCTGCCACAATCAGGAAGCCTGGCTTCCCTTGGAGGGCCAAAGACCTCCTACAAACTGACCCCAGGCACCTGGGCAGCTGGCTTTACTTACCCCTGGAAACAGGCCATCCTTTGTGCCCAACTCCCTCTGCCGGGCACCAGGCCTCCACCACCTACGATCCCAAACGGAACAGAATTTCTTCCAGATGCAAGCTGCCACAAGCAGGAAGCCTGGCTTCCCTTGGAGGGCCAAAGGCCTCCTACAAACTGACATCAGGCACCTGGGCAGTTGACTTTACTTACCCCTCGAAACAGGCCATCCTTTGTACCCAACTCCCTCAGCCGGGCACCCGGCTCCGGCCACCTACAATCCCGAACGGAACAGGATTTCTTCCAGATGCAAGCTGCCACAAGCTGGAAGCCTGGCTTCCCTTGGAGGGCCAAAGGCCTCCTACAAACTGACATCAGGCACCTGGGCAGCTGACTTTACTTACCCTTGGAAACAGGCCATCCTTTGTTCCCAACTCCCTCTGCCGGGGAACTGGCCTCGGCCACCTACAATCCCGAACGGAACAGCATTTCTTCCAGATGCAAGCTGCCACAAGCAGGAAGGCTGGCTTCCCTTGGAGGGCCAAAGGCCTCCTGCAAACAGACATCAGGCACCTGGGCAGCTGACTTTACTTACCCCTGGAAACAGGCCATCCTTTGTGCCCAACTCCCTCTGCGGGGCACCTGGCCTCGACCACCTACAATCCCGAACGGAACAGAATTTCTTCCAGATGCAAGCTGCCACAAGCAGGAAGCCTGGCTTCCCTTGGAGGGCCAAAGGCCTCCTACAAACTGACATCAGGCACCTGGGCAGTTGACTTTACTTACC